>NC_073692.1:39124419-39335178 GCF_029784155.1 Uranotaenia lowii
TGACCAATTTTGACAATTTTGACAATTTTGACAATTTTGACAATTTTGACAATTTTGACAATTTTGACAATTTTGACAATTTTGACAATTTTGACAATTTTGACAATTTTGACAATTTTGACAATTTTGACAATTTTGACAATTTTGACAATTTTGACAATTTTGACAATTTTGACAATTTTGACAATTTTGACAATTTTGACAATTTTGACAATTTTGACAATTTTGACAATTTTGACAATTTTGACAATTTTGACAATTTTGACAATTTTGACAATTTTGACAATTTTGACAATTTTGACAATTTTGACAATTTTGACAATTTTGACAATTTTGACAATTTTGACAATTTTGACAATTTTGACAATTTTGACAATTTTGACAATTTTGACAATTTTGACAATTTTGACAATTTTGACAATTTTGACAATTTTGACAATTTTGACAATTTTGACAATTTTGACAATTTTGACAATTTTGACAATTTTGACAATTTTGACAATTTTGACAATTTTGACAATTTTGACAATTTTGACAATTTTGACAATTTTGACAATTTTGACAATTTTGACAATTTTGACAATTTTGACAATTTTGACAATTTTGACAATTTTGACAATTTTGACAATTTTGACAATTTTGACAATTTTGACAATTTTGACAATTTTGACAATTTTGACAATTTTGACAATTTTGACAATTTTGACAATTTTGACAATTTTGACAATTTTGACAATTTTGACAATTTTGACAATTTTGACAATTTTGACAATTTTGACAATTTTGACAATTTTGACAATTTTGACAATTTTGACAATTTTGACAATTTTGACAATTTTGACAATTTTGACAATTTTGACAATTTTGACAATTTGACAATTTTGACAATTTTGACAATTTTGACAATTTTGACAATTTTGACAATTTTGACAATTTTGACAATTTTGACAATTTTGACAATTTTGACAATTTTGACAATTTTGACAATTTTGACAATTTTGACAATTTTGACAATTTTGACAATTTTGACAATTTTGACAATTTTGACAATTTTGAAAATTTTGACAATTTTGACAATTTTGACAATTTTGACAATTTTGACAATTTTGACAATTTTGACAATTTTGACAATTTTGACAATTTTGACAATTTTGACAATTTTGACAATTTTGACAATTTTGACAATTTGACAATTTTGACAATTTTGACAATTTTGACAATTTTGACAATTTTGACAATTTTGACAATTTTGACAATTTTGACAATTTTGACAATTTTGACAATTTTGACAATTTTGACAATTTTGACAATTTTGACAATTTTGACAATTTTGACAATTTTGACAATTTTGACAATTTTGACAATTTTGACAATTTTGACAATTTTGACAATTTTGACAATTTTGACAATTTTGACAATTTTGACAATTTTGACAATTTTGACAATTTTGACAATTTTGACAATTTTGACAATTTTGACAATTTTGACAATTTTGACAATTTTGACAATTTTGACAATTTTGACAATTTTGACAATTTTGACAATTTTGACAATTTTGACAATTTTGACAATTTTGACAATTTTGACAATTTTGACAATTTTGACAATTTTGACAATTTTGACAATTTTGACAATTTTGACAATTTTGACAATTTTGACAATTTTGACAATTTTGACAATTTTGACAATTTTGACAATTTTGACAATTTTGACAATTTTGACAATTTTGACAATTTTGACAATTTTGACAATTTTGACAATTTTGACAATTTTGACAATTTTGACAATTTTGACAATTTTGACAATTTTGACAATTTTGACAATTTTGACAATTTTGACAATTTTGACAATTTTGACAATTTTGACAATTTTGACAATTTTGACAATTTTGACAATTTTGACAATTTTGACAATTTTGACAATTTTGACAATTTTGACAATTTTGACAATTTTGACAATTTTGACAATTTTGACAATTTTGACAATTTTGACAATTTTGACAATTTTGACAATTTTGACAATTTTGACAATTTTGACAATTTTGACAATTTTGACATTTTTGACAATTTTGACAATTTTGACAATTTTGACAATTTTGACAATTTTGACAATTTTGACAATTTTGACAATTTTGACAATTTTGACAATTTTGACAGTTTTGACAATTTTGACAATTTTGACAATTTTGACAATTTTGACAATTTTGACAATTTTGACAATTTTGACAATTTTGACAGTTTTGACAATTTTGACAATATTGACAATATTGACAATTTTGACAATTTTGACAATTTTGACAATTTTGACAATTTTGACAATTTTGACAATTTTGACAATTTTGACAATTTTGACAATTTTGACAATTTTGACAATTTTGACAATTTTGACAATTTTGACAATTTTGACAATTTTGACAATTTTGACAATTTTGACAATTTTGACAATTTTGACAATTTTGACAATTTTGACAATTTTGACAATTTTGACAATTTTGACAATTTTGACAATATTGACAATTTTGACAATTTTGACAATTTTGACATTTTTGACAATTTTGACAATTTTGACATTTTTGACATTTTTGACATTTTTGACAATTTTGACAATTTTGACAATTTTGACAATTTTGACAATTTTGACAATTTTGACAATTTTGACAATTTTGACAATTTTGACAATTTTGACAATTTTGACAATTTTGACAATTTTGACAATTTTGACAATTTTGACAATTTTGACAATTTTGACAATTTTGACAATTTTGACATTTTTGACAATTTTGACAATTTTGACAATTTTGACAATTTTGACAATTTTGACAATTTTGACAATTTTGACAATTTTGACAATTTTGACAATTTTGACAGTTTTGACAATTTTGACAATTTTGACAATTTTGACAATTTTGACAATTTTGACAATTTTGACAATTTTGACAATTTTGACAATTTTGACAATTTTGACAATTTTGACAATTTTTACAATTTTGACAATTTTGACAATTTTGACAATTTTGACAATTTTGACAATTTTAACAATTTTGACAATTTTCACAATTTTGACAATTTTGACAATTTTGACAATTTTGACAATTTTGACAATTTTGACAATTTTGACAATTTTGACAATTTTGACAATTTTGACAATTTTGATTCCGAAGTCAGAAGTCAAAAGTCAGAAGTCAGAAGTTAAAAGTCAAAAGTCAGAAGTCAGAAATCAGAAGTCAGAAGTCAGAAGGTAGAAGTCAGAAGTCAGTAGTCAGTTGTGAGAAGTCAGAAGTCAGAAGTCAGAAGCCAGAAGTCAGAAGCCAGAAGTAAATAGGCAGAAGTCAGAAGTCAGAAGTCAGAAGCCAGCAGTTAGAAAGTCAGCAGTTAGAAGCTAGTAGTCAGAAGTCAAAAGTCAGAAATCAGAATTCCGAAGTCTTTGTGCCCCTATAAATTTGGGTTCAATGGTTAGAATTTATACTTTAAAACCAAACGAGAAAAAATTGGCAATGGTTTTAAGATATTAACGCATACTTATTAAATTAGTCTACTTTTTGGCTTCTGGCTTGTTAAAATGGTTTTCCACAAATGCGGTGACCACGAGTGAGAAAAGAAGATTGCCCACCGGTTAAATCTATTCCCGAGGTTTAAGTAAGCGGTCACAGATAATCACAGTGCTTGATGCTGCTAGCTTACAGACCGACCATTTTGTGTGTTTGGCTTGAATCAGTGTGTGATGAAAAGGAGAATCTTTTCTATAATAGTTTTTTTTCCTCTCGCTCCCTATGTTCCCTTTTTCTATTTTTGTAAGCACCAACTTGCAAGTGTTTTTAGTGAGTGTTTTTTGTATGAGAATGTTTTTCTTTTCTGCAGTTATTTCACTCGGCACTCGGCAGACTTTCATGTGAGCTGGGCTGTTAAAGCGGACGTCGTTTGAGATTAAAATGCCGGTTTGAGAGATTTTCAGTGCCGGGTGCTTTCGCAGAAAGGAGCAAGTAGTAGGGTGAGTGTTCCTGTTGTTGGCTTTTTTTAGAGTACCTGCCGTTGAAGAAGAAAACCCGTTGAATACTTTACCATTAAAATTGTGTTTATGAGGAAAAAGTAAAAAAACGACCGACCAGGAAAAGCTTTCTGAAATGTGCAACCAAGAACTTTTTTGAGCTGACAGACTTCTTATGTTTGGTGAAGTGTGTTGACTTATTGTTGATGCTTTGATTTGGAAATGAAAATATTACTTGAAAAAGTGTCCTCGAAAATATTTAGAATTTAAGTGACAGTAAATTCCTCCATTGAAATGTAGTAAAATCAGCAACCGATCTGTTTTTTCTGAGAAAAAAAAGTTACTCAACGCCCGGATGGAAATTTATGAATCTTCGGAAAACACTGCAAATAGTCAACCACCAACTGTTACCTACGACGGCCACGTAGAATTTATGGGCTTCTGCGTCATTCCTGCTCCATTATTCGCCTCCAAAAACATAAATCTCATTCAAGTGGAACGAACGCTGCCATTTGGAGTTTTCTCTCTGTGGTGTGGTGGTAGCCAAAATTTGGGGCCTGAAGTTTGCATCATCTTCAACTAAACCACATTTGGCAAAATCCTTTTCATTCACAGATGTTACCAACTTTAGCGACTTACGAATGCATTGCTTACTGATTTTAAATTTTTGGAATATCTTTTTCTTTGAGAATTTAATTGATCTGAAGTAAGACTTATTCGCATTAAAGTTATTCGAAAAGTCATTTGAAAAAGGTAAAACCACGATAATTGCACACTTTCTGGCGTTTGGATTTCAATTAAAAATATATTAATTCTTATTTTAACTTTTGATGTTTGTCAATCGCCCTCTGATTTCCGATGCCTAACTTCAAAGATCTATCTTCTAACTTCTGACTTTTGACTTCTAACTTCTGACTTTTGATTTCTGGCTTCTGACTTCTGACTTCTGCCTTCTACCTTCTGCCTTCTGACTTTTGACTTTTGACTTCTGACTTCTGACTTCTGACTTCTGACTTCTGGCTTCTGACTTCTGATTTCTGACTTCTGACTTCTAACTTCTCACTTCTGACTTCTGATTTCTGACTTCTGACTTCTGATTTCTGACTTTTGACTTTTTACTTCTAACCTTTGACCCTTGACTTCTGACTTGTGACTTCTGACTTGTGACTTCTGACTTCTGACTTCTTATTTCTGATTTTTGACTTCTGACTTCTGACTTCTAATTTCTGATTTCTGACTTCTGACTACTGACTTCTGATTTCTGACTTCTGATTTCTGACTTTTGCCTTCTGACTTCTGACTTCTGACTTCCGATTTCTGATTTCTGACTTTTGACTTCTGATTTCTGACTTCTGGCTTCTGACTTCTGATTTCTGACTTCTGACATTTCTGACATTTCTGTCATTTCTGTCATTTTTGTCATTTTTGTCATTTTTGTCATTTTTGTCATTTTTGTCATTTTTGTCATTTTTGTCATTTTTGTCATTTTTGTCATTTTTGTCATTTTTGTCATTTTTGTCATTTTTGTCATTTTTGTCATTTTTGTCATTTTTGTCATTTTTGTCATTTTTGTCATTTTTGTCATTTTTGTCATTTTTGTCATTTTTGTCATTTTTGTCATTTTTGTCATTTTTGTCATTTTTGTCATTTTTGTCATTTTTGTCATTTTTGTCATTTTTGTCATTTTTGTCATTTTTGTCATTTTTGTCATTTTTGTCATTTTTGTCATTTTTGTCATTTTTGTCATTTTTGTCATTTTTGTCATTTTTGTCATTTTTGTCATTTTTGTCATTTTGTCATTTTTGTCATTTTTGTCATTTTTGTCATTTTTGTCATTTTTGTCATTTTTGTCATTTTTGTCATTTTTGTCATTTTTGTCATTTTTGTCATTTTTGTCATTTTTGTCATTTTTGTCATTTTTGTCATTTTTGTCATTTTTGTCATTTTTGTCATTGTCATTTTTGTCATTTTTGTCATTTTTGTCATTTTTGTCATTTTTGTCATTTTTGTCATTTTTGTCATTTTTGTCATTTTTGTCATTTTTGTCATTTTTGTCATTTTTGTCATTTTTGTCATTTTTTTCATTTTTGTCATTTTTTTCATTTTTGTCATTTTTGTCATTTTTGTCATTTTTGTCATTTTTGTCATTTTTGTCATTTTTGTCATTTATTTTTGTCATTTTTGTCATTTTTGTCATTTTTGTCATTTTTGTCATTTTTGTCATTTTTGACATTTTTGTCATTTTTGTCATTTTTATCATTTTTGTCATTTTTCATTTCATTCAATTCTGAGCTGCTATAGAATTTTTAAAATTTTTGGTGACGTGAAATTGTTGACCATTTAAAGAAATTTTGAAAATTTCAAAAATTCAAGATTATGAAAATTTCAACCATTTTGAGAATTGTATAATTTTTTATAAAAGTGACATATTTTCGAGATTTTTAAATTGTCACAATCTTTTTTAATTTTAATTATTTTGAGTGTCTTGAGTATTATAATTTTATTTAGAATTATTCAATGTTGAGAATTTTCAGATAGATAAACAATGCAATTTTTTTTATTTGTGAGAAAAATCTCAAAAACGTTTTATTCTAAAATTTTATTTTTGTTTTAAATTAAGTAATTTATAAAATTTTGAAAATTTCAAAAACATTGTAAATTTTGAAGATTTTTGGTGCTTTTATATAATTTGAAGAATTTGGGAATTTAGAGATGTTTTAACAATTTAAAGAACTTTTGAAAGTTTTGAGTATTAAAATTTTTGACTATTTTGGCAATTTTAGAATTCCTATTGGATTTTTTTTAAGTTGTATGAATTTAGATTATTGTTTCATTTTTTAAATTTTTAAAATATTTAAAGTTTAAGAAATTTTTGAACGTTTTGAATATTTTTCATTTTATTCGAAAATTGCAGAAATTTAGTGAACATTGCAAATTTTGATATTTTGTAATATTGTGACAGAGTAAGAATTCTTTTAAATGTTTAAAATTTGTTCAACCAATTGAGTTATTTTGTAATTTGTCAATTTTAAAAGTTTTGTCAGTCAGTCAGAGTTTGAGAAATTTTGAAAATTTTTGAAATTATGGAATTATTTTCCAGATTTCAAAATTTCAAAACAATTACAATTTTTTTAAATTTTAATAATTTTGAGTGTCTTGAGTATTGTAATTTTAATTGGAATTGTAATGAAGTAATTTTTTTTAATGGTGAAAAAAAAATCAAAATCTTTTTCATTCTTGAATTCATTTTTTTTAATTTTGAAATTCTAAGGTTTAGAAATTTTTAAAAATACCGCGAATTTTTTGGACTTTTTTAACTTTGAGGATGTCTGGGAACTTAAAAATGTTTTAACAATTTGAATAATGATTTTTTAAGATAAGTTAACCACCGTTAATTAAGTTTTGTAAATTATTTTTCGGCATATCGGTAAAATGTATATTCTTGGAGAAAGAATATCAGAAATGAAATTCATTTCTGATATTCTTTCTCCAAGAATATAAATTTCACCGATATGCCGAAAAATAATTTACAAAATTAGAATAATGTTTAAATTTTTTGAGTATTGGAAACCTTGACTATTCTGACAATTTAAATTTTAAATTGTGAAAGTTGTTTAAATTTCAGACATTTTAAAAACATTTTGAGAAATTTTATATTATTCGAAAACCGCTGAAATTTTGTAAATATTTGTAAAATGTTGAAAATTTTTGAGAATTTAAAACTTTGACTATTCTGACAATTTAAATTTTAAATTTCGAAAGTTGTTCAGATTTCAGACATTTTAAAAACATTTTGAGAAATTTTATATAGTTCGAAAACCGCTAAAATTTTGTGAATATTGCAAATTTTCATATTTTCTAAAATTTCGAAACAAAATTTTTGTTTAAAACGTTTAAAATTTGTTCAACCAATTATATTGTTTTGTCAATTTTAGAAATATAAAAATTTTATGATTTTTGGAAAGTTTTGAAAATATGGACTTATTTTCGAAATTTCACAATCTAAAATTGTTACAATCTTTTTAAACTTCAATAATTTTTAGTTTCTTAAGAAATACATTTTTTTATGGAATTGTCACAAATTTAAAGTTTTGAAAATTTCGTAAATTTACAAATTTAGAGAATTTTCAGATTGTTTAATAATTTTTTTTTCTTCAAAAGTGAAAAAAATCTCAAAAACCTTAATTCTATTTTTTTTAAATTTTGAAATTTTGAAAATATAGAAGATTTTTAGATTTCTGTAAATTTTGAGGATTTTGAAAACTTTTTGGAAATTTGAAAAATTCTGGGAATTTAGAGCTGTTTTCACAATTTAAAGAATATTTAAAAGTTTGGAGTATGCCAATTTTAAAATTATTAAAAAGTTGTAAAAATATTGAGTTTTGTTAATTTCTAGAAATTCTTAAAATTCTTAATCCTTTAAAGTGTTTAAAATTTGTTCGATCAAATAGATTCTTTCGTGATTTGGTCAATTTGTTGATTTTAGAAATATTAGAATTTTAAGTATTTTGTGTTTCTTAAAAATGAGTTTCGAAATCACTTTTTATTTGGGAAAATTATTCTAATATTATAACAAAACTGTCTAAAATTATTCAAAACCATTTTACAAAACTATAAAAAAATTCAAAAGCCTGTCGAAAATCTGTCCCAAAACTGTAAGAAAATGGTTGAACAATTATTTACTGCTCTGTTTTAACTCGCTATGTCGGAATCATAACGTTCTAGTTTTCAAAATATCAATTGTGAACTAAGAAACAAATCGATTTCGGTAAAACGATTTTGGATAAGAAAGTATTGTATTATTGATCTAAAATTCAGAACTTAGGTAGTTCGAAACAGATATAATGAAATCATGTTACCGAATCTCCGGCTCAGTTTGTCAGAATTGAGTATACAAATGTTTATGTTACATCGAACCTACTTGAAAAATATCAACCCTAAAAATATTAATGAAGGACTTTAAAAGAAATGTTATTATATGCTTAGTAAAAAAATAAAAAAATACTAAGATAAGAATAAATTTTCAAACTGATTTTTTTAAATATTTCATCAATATAATAATTCTTCATTTAGCAATAAAAAGATTAATCCGAACTGAGTTTGATTTTTTTTTAAATTCTTGAATCACATGGAATTCGAAGTTGAAACTGTTTTCTACTATTTTTTGAAATATTGACCGATATTGAATGATGAAGAGCTTCGAATGAAAAAAATTAATTGACATCAAACTTGTTAAGCAAAACCTAATCATCTGTTTGAGATTTCAAAAGCTTGAACAAGAAAATTACATATAAGGTACACCGGGGCAAGTGCAAACTCGGGGCAAGTGCAAACGTTCATCTTTTCTCTGTTACAAAATAAGTAAAAAATATTTCTTCTTCTAGAAATTCTTGTTTAGACCCAAACAAACAATCTGACATAGATAAACTAAACTTTCTTTAAATTTTTCACTAAAAACATGGCACTGTTTGATCACACACGAATTCAAGTTCGTACTAGACATGAACAGTGTGTTTTTGTTTTGCATATTTTGGCTACAAAAAAGGGAATTCAAATCCGAATTTTCGTTAAAAGGTGAGTGTTCGAGACCGATATTCAAGTGAAAGCAGAAAATTTATGATAAATTTTCATTACACCCCGAAAGTTGTGAAAATAATATTCGCTCTTGTCAACCCACACTGTGGGGCAAGTGCAAACGACACTACCGGGGTAAGTGCAAAAGCACCTTTAAGCCATGTAACATTAGCCATTTCAGAAAATTCATCACCAAAATGGTTCAGCATTATATTAAAATCGTCAGAAGGGGTATCCAAAGTGTTGTATCTGAAGCGGATGTTCAAAATTCCGTAATGCATTAGTAAATGAAGGTCTTTTGCTTAAGACAACAGTCACCAAAAATGGAGTTCCAAAAAGTTATCAATATTGCAAGAAAACAGCAAACATATTAATCAAAGTTGATAAAACGTACCGGAACATGTATTCAATTCATTTTAAGACCGATACACTGACTCATCTGTGAATTAGTTTGGAAAAAGTATTGCGTGTGCACTTGCCCCCATAAACGGGGCAAGTGCAAATTTTGAATTTTTTTCACAAAAGCACCGTTACTTTTTACCAACATTTAATAATTTTTCACTTCCAACGGGAATTTGTTAAGAACTATTTTAGTGATGCAACGAACGATAATTGATAATTTTTGAACATATACATATTTTTCTAGGACATGTGAAAGTTGAACTATGGTGAAAAACGTTTGCACTTGCCCCGGTGTACCTTAACAGGAAAAGTCTTATATTAAAGATCGTGATTCAACAAGTAAAAAATTCCATCTGGGAACACTTCCCTACAACAAAGGGAGGAAAAGTGCTTCACCAATACAACTTCAGACTAGAGGCTATTGTTTTAAATTCACACCGCAAAGTACCGCTCGATTGTGTAGGTGTCGCTTGCTTTCAAAACAAAATGGCGACCGGCGACTAACTGTTAATTTGGTGGAACCGATAGAAAAAAAAGTCCCGTTAGATACTTACGCTTCCGTATAATCGATTGGTTCGCTCATCGTGCTGAACGGGTCGAAGAACCGTTGGCGGCTTTCCTGGAACGTTAGCACTTTCATTTCGCGGCGCGTTTTTACGAACTTACGAAGGCAACGGGATTCTCGACGATTAAAAGCGCAATATATCAAAATTGCAAGAATAAAAAAAAAAGTTAACGATTCTTTTCTTTCAAAGAATTTCTTGTAAAAACGATTGCAATATCACTTGGAATTTGGAGCACAATTCTCAATACTTTTTAATAAGTAAATCACTCGATCCGGATTCGACACTTTACACGAAGAAAACGCGTGCAATTTTTTCCCTCGTTTGGATGCGGTAGTTCCTCGAAACTACACTTGAACTAAACTTTTTTTCGTTCACGGCAGCGATCTAAATTCCGCGTCACGATTGCGCTTTTATTCAGAATAATACTTTCGAACGAAGTAAGATAAAACTACTTCTTGATAAACTCTCGATGATGAGATAAGTAAAAAAAAAACTATCCCGAAACCCGATGTGGACACGTGAATTCGATTAAATAAAAAATATATTTCTTCTTGAAGAAAAACTGTTTAGAAAACACGTGCTTAGACTTAAGAAAAACGACGAGCGAGAACAACCTATCCGAACAACCGTTAAAAACGAAGTGAGTTGCGTACTTGATTCTTGGATGGACGTATTGATGGGTGGAGTAGTTTTTTCTACTACCTATTTGCTATTTAGTGTCCAATTGTTTTTTGAGTGGATGGCATTGAAATGGAATAGTATTTGTAGTAGTAGATAGAAGACTGGCCACTGTGGAAGCGTCGATCATTTGCTATAAAAAGCTCTGAACTTGATAGACATTTCTGATGATTTGTTCAGTTCTAGTTAATGTTGATTAAAATTCCAAAAATCTCCTTTTTCCAAATTATTTGGAATAAAATTTTATTCAGAAGAATATTACTGAGTTGTGCAAAATTAGATATCTGAATTTTGATTGATTTCGTTCTTAAATTTAGAATGTGATATTGTTGAGGAATGTTGAAGATTGAATTTCGATATACTAGAATTTGGAAATTTTCCCAGATACTGTGATTAAGTTTAAATGAGCAATCGATGATGTCTTCTTAATTAGTCTCATTTGATTAACAGGCCCGAACCTTCTTTCAACGAAAATATCAAAATAATCCTTCTCTTTTCTGTTGAAGAATCAATTAGAAGAATTATTCATCATTCCAAATTTCAATTTATCAGACATCACATTAGATGATGAAAACCAGCCAAACCCTTTTTCAAGACTCATAGAAAAACTTAGATTATATATACATTTTTTTTTTAATTTAATGGTTATTATTTACTATAAGAAATTGGGGGCAACAAAATTCAGAATAAAATTTACCTTCAGGAAAACACGCGTCAAAGTTAATACAAGGTCCATACTTTTGGAGTGTTCGAGGTGATTTAAGGGTTCAAAAAAGTCAAGCAAAATGTTCTTCCCAAACCCAAAATTTCAAATTCTTGATCAAATTTTGATGAACGACTAAAGCGAATCCAAAATTACAATTTTGACTCAAAGTTAAGGCCAAAACCTCGAAATTTTATCCCTGGCCCACAATTCTAGTACAGTTATTCACAAAAGAAGCTGGTGAATGAAATTTGGTTATAGTCCTTAGTCCCGAATATCGGATTTTCAGTATTAAGATAACACTCACTTAGATTGCCAGATTTCCCGGATTATGCCCGAATCTTTTCACTTTATTTGCATAATAAAAAAAAATACAAATTGCGTGAAGCTTAGTTGTTTTAGAAATGGGACACTTTCTTTTGCTGATAACTCGATTACTAGTAATCGGACATTCAAAATTTTGACAGCATTTTGCTGCCTGTGAAAATTTCTATCCGACCTATTTTTTCCAAAATTTTAAATTTTCGCGTTTTTGAGATATTAACGATGCAAGTGAAAATGAAAAAAAATAATTTTGCACAGTTTCCTTCAAAATCCATCATTATCAAATCGATAGCTGAGAAAACCGTTGATTATTCAAATATTTACTGTGGGTGAGTGGCGGAAAAGTATTCAAATACTGTCAAAAATGTCCACAAAGTTCAAATCAAGCATTGGAGTGAAGCACATGATCGGCAACTACGGTTAAGGGTCATCATACCAGCATTTTGTAATTTGGAATAAGCAAAAAACTAAGGGTGGATGACTGAAATGTCCAAAAACAATTTTCTCCGATAAGCTGAAAGTGTTGCCTAGTAATGAGTCATTCAAACCCAACCTCAAACAACAATTTTTTGCTAGTTCCAGAGCTCGTATGCTGTAAAGCCGGTACCGAGGCAATGGGACAGATGATTTCTGATTAACGACCAAACTTATGAAATATACTATTTCGAACAAATTTCTGCGTTTGAATCCTATAACGTGTCTGCTCATGGCAAGGTCCCGAGCATATCAAAGTACCTATGTATTTGCTAGTTGTTTTGTATAAAATAAAATGATTTGCCAAAATTCTGCTCCTGTGGAAAAAAACAACAATTTTCAAAACGAAAACTTTGGTTTTCGGTCTTTCTTAAAGTCTAAAAAGAGTAACTTCGCAACCTCCGATCTATACTAACTGATTATATTTTAAGTTTAATATCATGATGGTTTCACTTCGTTATTGTCGGATTTTGCCAGCATTAAAAACGCTTTAAAGTGGCAAAAAATAAACAAGTTTTGATAATTTCAAAACAGCTGTATCCACTGAATTGCCCTCAGTTTCTTTTAAAAGAGAAATTTTTGACCGAAAAGTAGCAGAAATTGAAGGAGGAGGATGTAGCAATCTAAAATTCAGATTAGACGAAGTAAAAGTTTGAAAAACTGATCAATATCATGAATGAAAAAAGTGTGCGCTGGCCGAAGGGAGGTACCATGAATAAAGTCGAATTTTTCTCACAAAAAAACGATATTTTTTTTTTCAATTTTTTTAATGAATAATCATAAGATTACCTTCATTTCCTTCATACAAAGTATTTAGATCAAACGAATGGTTTTTGAGATACACGCATTCGTCCCATTTCTTAATTCTAAAAATTCTTTAATCACAATTATGTGTTTTGCGTCCAAAACAATTTTTGAGCCAATTTACTGCAAATAAACTGGCTAATGTGTTTCGAAGATAATTAAAAACAAAATTTTCGTTTTTTTTTTCTTGATTTTGAATAATTCCCAAATTTGGTAGAATATTGTCCAGATTTTGGGTTGTAAATTTTGGAATCGAATGCCCGTATTCTGAAAGGTTTTTAGATAATATAGCACGAATTTGTCCTGCCCGGATAAGTGTCGAAAAATATCTGGTTAGCTTAGTTGTGAATCATTTCCGATGTTCTGTTTACAACTTTTTATAAAAATCAAAATTTGTTGCCTGTTGGACTGTTGAATCTGTATCTAGTTGATCATTCTTGATTTTCAGTTCGGTTCATCCTGATTCGAATTTTGGTTTTACATTTGAAACTAAAATCTGATTGTTTTTTCTCATGCTCAAAACTTATCATTCCGCAATATTCAATACATAATACGAATGCAAAAGACAAAATTGAAGAAAGAATTTATACGGGAAATCAAAGATTCAAATTCAAATAAAGGATTTCTGGTTAAGGATTCTGTTATAGAATGCCCTTTTTGGTTCATAAATATTGGGATTTTTTGTTTTTAATTTAGATTCAGACTTCTAACTTAGGCTCAAAACTCAGAATTCAGAATTGGAACTAAAACTCAAAATTGCCAAAAAAAAGATAAAACAGGTAGAAACTACATTTAAAACTAAGATCTGATTTTTTTAAGATTACATTCTTTGAAAAAATTTGAATTTCGACTTAACTCTTTTTTTTACAGAATTTCAATAATGAAATAAATTATTAATGATATTTTTTTGTTGTTTGAATAACTTGTACTTATTTTCCAGGTTTTGGGAAATTCAGCAGGAAATATATTTTATTGGTTTGTTGTTTAACATTATCTATATGGAAGATACTTTAAAACCAAAGATCTAAACTTAAATCTTAATATATCGAGTTGACAAGAGTTGAAAATTAATATGATTTGAATCCCAAACAAATTCTTTTACTTTCATTCCTTAATATTTGGAAGATTTTCACTAAAGTTTTTCTTTAAAATGAAGCCTTCAAGATCCTTCATTTATTTTTGAGACCTTAAAAAAAACTGGAATCCTTTAGGAATAAGTCCTTCGAAAGTGCATAAGAATTTTGAATTAATAACAATTAATATAGAAGAACTTAACCCAAGATATGTGATACTCTTAGTATAACATTTTTTTTACTATTCTTTATGTATGCATTTTTCAAGCAACATTGTTATAGAGAAAATATTGTCACCAAACCCCCCCCCCCCCCCCCTTCCTTCCCCTCAAGTGGCAGTTCTTCCTAAGGCCCTGTCCCGGTTTTACCCGGATTTGCCCGGATATTTTATTAAAAATTTGTGGAAAGTCCGGTCGGGCAACCGGAATTTCGTTGAAAAAGGTTCAGATTTGGCCCGGATGTATACAAATTCTTTGCAAAATCAGACAAAGAACTCAAATCGAATTCTTAAAAAATTTTTTTTTGCATTAAACAGACGAATTTTTTTAAGCAAATTTTTCAAAATATTAAAAAGTTTTGCGTTGATAATTTTGAAATCAGTTCGGATTTGGCAGGTTTTAAGATAAAATAGCACGGATTCGAACGGCTTGGAGACGTAGATATGGGAAAAATTCTGGCAACCTTAAGCTAACCCAAGCAACCAAAAGTTCCCATATTGCTTAAGCAACGAACTAAAAACTTCACATAGAGCTGTTCAAAAGTTTCGTAGACCTCTTTTGCTGTTCAAAATGCGATTTTAAGATCCAAAACTCAAACATACTTGAAAGTACTTTTTAGGTTTCGATTTCTATTTTTTGGAACTTTAAAATTAGTATGAAGAAAAAAAACTACTCGTTAAATACTTCTCATTTTTTCAACATCAATTAGCTATCAAAGGGTTTCAGGAAGTTTTTTACCGGCTTAATAAATAAAGTTTTTTAACGGCTTAATAGTTCGTCAAAAGTCTCCGTTGTACTGTTTTGTCACTCGTGTCTTCTGTCTTTTTCGATAGTAAAATCAAAAAGTATTATCCGTTTTTATGCACATAAATCAATAAGGAAATTTTGAATCGTGAAAAAAATTTAGATTGAAGGTTATTGATTGTTTGTGTAACACTGACCTGTAACTTATTCATAAAGCTTAAAAGGCAAGTTCAGTTTACTATTTTTTTTAATTTTTTTTACTTGAAGCGTATAATTGAAATCGCATTAAATTTTGAAGAACTCCTTGAATATATGACCTGACTACTTTTCATTCATGCCTAATAACTTTTTTTTTAATCTTAGCTCGATTCACCCGGTTTCAACGGACTTGTTTCCAATGACGTCCAGATTCAGTGAATCATATTTGAAGAATTGTTTACGAATACACACATAAATGAGAACCATAGTATTGATTTGTTGAATTTTAATCAAATAAAAGATGTCAAAATGTCATACGGATTAGAGCTTTGGTAAGACACCCCTTAAAGTTTAACAAATGAGTTGAAATTTGGAATGTGTTTTCTGGACAGATTAAAGGGTAAATCTAGATCCCAACATTTTGATTCTGATGTACGTAGGATTTTTTCAAAGCCATCCTGACGCTCTGCTGTCACTTAGCAACACTTAAGTATATTGGAATTTTGACAGATGCTAACGTGAAATTGTCTCATAAACACGACAAAAAAAAACTACACTTCCTTGAAAAAAGTAATCATTTTTTTTATTCAAGATCTTTGTCGGACTTTCAGCATGGCTTTTTGAAAAAGCGATCAATGGTTACGAGCTTGGCAGAATTCGTCTCTCAAACTTCACAATGGATGATACAGGGTTTTCAAGTCGACGCTATATATATACCGACATGTCAAAGGCTTTTGAAGTGATTAACATAAATGCTCTCCTGTCAGTGCTGTGTAGAAATGGGATCACCGGAATTTGTCTTCAGTGGATTGGTTCGTACCTGAAAGAAAGAGTCCAATTTGTGAAGATAGGGAATGCGAGATCAAGGGTATTCTCGGTCAATAGCGTCGTACCACAAGGGAGTCACTTGGGACCCCTTCTTTTCGTCACTGTTATGAACGAGTTTCCCAGAGACGTGTTTGTGTTGATAAACGCAGATGATCTAAAACTGTTCCTCCCTGTGCGACACCCAAAGGATTGTTTGACCCTACAAAATGCGCTTCATAGATTTTCAGAGTTGTGCAGCAGTTTCGGATTGAAAATCAATGCCTCAAAGTGTAATGTGAGTAATATTGTGCACGAATATTGTTTCGAGAACAGCTGTACCATAGCTAGAAAATCCTCCGTGAAAGATCTGGGAGTCGAGTTGGATGAAGAACTCAGTTTCTCAAAACATGTTGAACAAGTCGAAGCCAAAGCAAATGTACGGAATAGTAAGCAGGATTTGTAACGAGCTAGACAATCCTTACACTATTGTCTCTATTTATGTTGGGCTTATCCGAACCTCTATTGAATACGCAAGTAAAGTGTGGCAGCCGTATTATAATGTTCAGAAAAACAGGATTGAAAGGGTTCAAAGAAGATTTCAGAAATATGCCTTAAGAAACCTTGGGTGGCAAGAAGAAATGCCGGAATATCGATCCTTGTGTATGTTAGTTGGACTGGGGTCACTCGAAGCTCGGAAGAAATCAACAGATGCCCTGTTTTTAAAGAACTTGACCAGTGAAAAGTACTTTTCATCGTATTTGATATTCCAAATTTCTCCAAACGAAGGACGTAGCAGTTTGTGCAACGTGAGATCGTTTCAGCTTCCAAATCGAATACAGAATTACGCTCGTAATGAACCAATCTATAGAATGATGGCGCTTTACCACGCACATGCTGATGTAATCAAACTGACTATGTCCAGAGAACAAGTAAAAAATAGTCTTACACAGCAAAAATTATTTCCTGTAAAATTACGCAAATGTCCTGTAACAAAAAGGAGCAGGACATTTACCGTAATTTAACAGATCGAAAACATGATTACGTGACATTTAATTTTTAGTATACAACTTTTTTACAGGACATTTGCTGTAATAATAAATGAATCTTCGTTAACTTTCAAGGAAAACAATTTTAAATTACAGATTTAGTTGATTACAAGTGATTTATTTCAAAGGTTGCAGTTTTCAGTGACACGTAATTGTCAAAATTTTTATCTGTGTAAGATGTTTTTATCATAGATGTGTTGCAACTTGTTAGGATCAAAGGCTGAAACCTAGAATCTGATAAATGAATAAATAAATTAATTAATAAATGATTTGACGTTTTAGGTGTCATATCAAAAATTTATTTATTTACTTTCTTTTTTGCCCATCACTAGAGCACATATTTATTCTAATGAAAAATTTAAAATTATAGGCAAATACAAAGGTTTACACTAAACTTAAAACTATCAGGATTTTTCTTGGGAATACATCTCTTGTAACGTAAAAATCAACATTTTTGCAGTAGCAGTTGAATGTATTGATAACACCAACAACTACAGTGTTACCCTGGGGTAACCATATCCTACAACGTCAACAAGAGTACATAAAGGCCATTTTATAAAATATTAAAAAGAAACGATTTACATTCATTCGAAAAACAAGGACACCTTAGGCCATAAAAATTTCACCAATTTGTCATTAATTATTTGACTTACATGCAAATTATTCCAGAATTTTTCCCGAACGCATTCTTGTCGGATAATCCCGGGCTAATTGATTTATAAACCTAGGGGAACTCATGCCATCGATTTCAATATATCCAGCTCAGATCCGAGTAAAATTTTGGCTAGTCCGGACAAAAATCAGAATTATTCAATACAATTCAAAAGAAATACCACTTGAAACACGTTTTTTTTTATCGAAATAAATCAGTAGATTTTTAATCTTTTTTTGAGGCTTCCAAAAAATCGTTCATGTTTATTTGGTTTGGACGCAAAAATCAATAAGCATAATAACTCAACTGTATTTTTTTGATTTTGACAAATGAAGTGATTCTATATTCCAAATTTTGTATTTATTATCCAGACAAGTCTAAAAAAGTGCGTGACAAATGTTTACACTAGACGTTGAATCCCAACCCGCTTACCATTAGTTGACGCTAGTGTGATGTCGCCGAAATTTCTGGGAAGCCGATATGATCTGGTTGAGTTGAAGAGCTTCCAACAGTGCGGGACAATCAGTTCTCGATGAGAGCATATCGGCGACGACATATGTGGCGCCGCTGGATATCCTCAATACGCTCGGAGCCATTTTGGAAATAAGAACACCTGACAGCGTATTAATGGATCGAACGAACCTGGGGGAGGAAGACTGAATAAAAAAAGAAAAAAATCTTGCAAACGTCAAATTTCTCTCATCAATCTACCGAGCAGTGCCAAGGTTCAAAATTTTACTTTCTTATTTATTGATTTTTAATAAAACTTTGTTGATGCTGAAAAGCTCTTGTTTTGCATAAAACAATTATTTAATTATGTTTTGTTTTGCTCTGGCAAATTCTTGCATGATCAGGCGTATTGAGTCGCTCAAATTTCGTTAAAGTTTTGAAGCTGATAAATAAAAATGGTTTGATTAATGGTTGTTTAAAAATAGCCAAATCTAAATTTTGCACCTAAACAACTGAGTTACATGACTCGCTACACGAAACTAATCATCTAAAGTTAAAATTTGAACAATTACATATCTTTTCAACAATTGCTGGCTTTTTGCCGAACAGTAAAAAACAATACAGAAAACGATACAGCTTATTTCAGTTTTCCTCCCCCAGGAACGAACCACAACGAACTACAATAGAGACTCTTCAAACAGTAGATAGCCTTGAAGTCTTTCGTCATGCGAAATAGTAGGCCTTGACTTCTAGAGGCTTCAGGTGTAATTAATGAAACTCTTGAAATCCAGCTGTTTGTCAAGAATCACACCAAGATCTTTCACGTGCTCAATTCGACCAAAAGCATTGTCGCCAAGAAAATTAACTGCTGTTAATTGGAGTCGCTTACGGGAAAATGAAATTGCTGCGATTCAAAGGCAGGCAAGAGGCGAAGGCCTTGTCGGAAGTCTTGCCGGAACTTGACGTCATCAGGACTGGTGATGGGATAAACTAATTTCAGGTCGTCGGCATAAGTTTATTTTGGTCCATCGATGAGCTACAGCTCGCTGCGACCGTTGAA
Organism: Uranotaenia lowii; assembly: GCF_029784155.1. Classification (NCBI taxonomy): domain Eukaryota; kingdom Metazoa; phylum Arthropoda; class Insecta; order Diptera; family Culicidae; genus Uranotaenia; species Uranotaenia lowii. Next base: position 39,144,177 of record NC_073692.1, read on the forward strand.
AAAAATCAGGAATACTATTGGTCCCAGATTGTTCCCTTAAGGCACTCCAGATGTAGCAGAAAATTGGTTGGAGAAGCCTTTCGAACAATTAGATTTCTACCAGGTAGCTGTGAAACCATTCCAGTAGAACCCACGAAAACCATTACGATTAAGTTTGGCGTATTGGCGGTGGTGAAGGTCGGTGTAAATGGCGTCAGTTTGAAATCCTGAACCAAAGCTGTCTTGAACAATAGACGTAAACGCCAGCAGGTTTATGGTCGTAGAACGCTGATGTAATAACGGAGGGCTTTATTCTTCAGCGTTTCCATTTGTCGCAACTCTTGTGTGACCCAAAGTGCTCAAAGATTTGAGACTGTAGAACGTTTTGGCAGTTGGCGATCGATAATGTAGTTGACATTGTGGGAGAACTAGGTTTATGTTATCGACCGTTTTTGATGTTTAATGATGAACTTTCGGCGTTTTTCGGTCTTGGATTTCAAGAAAACAGCTTTCTTTTTTAAATGCCCAACGTTTCGACCATTTTTGGTGGTCTTCCTCAAGGGAACTGGAATTTTATTAGTTTCAAAACAAAGATCGAGCGTGCGGCAGCGTCGAGAATAGTATTGGAGGGCAACGTAATGGCTTTGGAGGAGTTCCACTTTAAACTAGGCAGATTGAAGTCTCCGATGATGATGATGTCGTCTTCAGAATCAGTGAACGACAGTTTAGACAAACTTCGGGAAAAGGATTCCGCAAAAGTAGTAGCATATTCAAATTAAGCCATGTCACTTCGTGCGAAAAACAAATATATTGGAATAAATTGCACGTAAGCTTGTATGCGACAAAATTGTATACTATATCATTGCATAAAACCTATAATTAAAGTAAATGTTATCGGAAAATTCAATCAAATCAAGAAAACGAAAGGTGAAATGACTCCCATCTTCTATCAGAATTTGTTTTTTGTTCTTGTAATTTTTCGTTCATTTGTTTTTTTTCGGGTGGGCCCTTCACCCTTCACTCATGAATAAACATAATAGAATAGAAAAGTTACACTAAGAAAAGAGCTCAAAAACCAAAAATTTAAAAATGCAAACAAATTAATTTTAGACCTCAGTTCAGTACTAGCTGCAGCATCTCTCTTGAGGAACCCTCTTGATTAACTTTTCCGTGATCCAATGTGTCAATAGGCTTAGATGAATTTGTTGAGTTGAATGTTAGAAAGTTGAAAATCGATTCAATATTTTTGTTGTAATTTTTAATACTGGTGGGCATTTCAAATTTTGACGTACTAAAGGTTTGCCAAAGACTATAACAATTTTTTTAAAAATAACATCACAAAGCTAATACCACTTTACTTTTGCAAGCATGGACAGCAGATATTAGGTAATATGTGAGAATTCGAAAGGGAAAATGTGAGAATTTGTAAATATCTCTTATTTTTCAGTTACGTTATTCAGTTTTTGGTTTTCCGAAATGTTACTCAATAAAATTAAACATTCGTATATTGAACTCGAATCTGGCTCTAAATGTCTTCCAATTTGTCATATTATTCAATTCCAAACAACTTCTTATCATAATTTTATAGCACTGCAATAAGATAAAATAGAACACAACGATGATAGCTAAAGCAAGCGTGTTGCAGTGTGTTAAAGTTTGAAGCTTGATCCGTATGTGAGACGTTGTGTTCCCGTCGTTTGCCGCAAGATTCTATCATAATTTGGCCCTGAAGTTTCCCCCTCCCCCCCTTTGCCGTTATTCTTTCTGGATGGTTTTGGGATCTGTCTCCAATCCCTCAACCGTATCTCCCTCCGCCTTTTGGTTCTTGTTTGTAGAACAATCACTGACGAGGACGACCCTGACGACTGACTGGCTCGGCTTCCCTATTGTTCGGATAACACCAGAAGATGATGATGATGATGACAAAACAACTTTTCCTTAAAATGATGATGATGCCGCCCAAACCTCCCCTCCCTTCCTTCTTCTAAGGTTAGCAAACGCACACAAGCTGTTGGTTTCGGTTTTATTCTTTTGCTTTATCTTCCCATTTTTGCTCTGGTTCTGGTGAGCTATACACACAAAATGTGGCTTTGTGCAACACCAATTCGGCAAAAGATAACAAGAGTCGAGAGGCGGCTGTGTGGCTGTTATCTACTGCCGAAGCTGCTGCTGCTGCTGCGAAATGACTTTAGAATTTCCAAACTGTCACTGTGTCGCCTCAGATTTAACGAGCGGAGTTCATCTAGCTCTGGGAGAACTTAGTCATTTACAATTGTTTGAAGGTTTTTGCGGAATTCGATCACTCGTTGGAACGGGCTAAAGGATTCAATTATGCGTGAAGAAATGCGTGATTTATTTTTGATCTTGCCACTTTGCGTTTTGGGCACAATGATTTAAGTCAACGACCTTTGACTCATTCCACCGTGACGTGAAATCGCTTTTCCGGACTTATCTGAACATTCTAGAAGTCAACCAATTTATTTGAAAATAAAAAAAATTGTAGCAAACGGTCGCAAATTGAATTTCCCTCAAAATGAATGTAGTTTGGTCATTTAAAAAAAATTAAGTTGTTTGTGTTGTGATCGATAACTTTTGTGAAGTGAATTCACGCTTGAATTGACCATTTTTGACTTCAGTACATACCACTTGATTTGCTGTTCTCTCTGTAGTAATAGGACATCGTCTTTAAATAAGTTGTAGAAAAAAACAATTACCTATCCACAATTTGATGTGCGTAGCTTCTCTATTGAAAAATAACGAACAAAGTTATGCCTTTTTAAAGTTGTGTCGTGAATTCACTCTGTTTAAACAGAACATGGTAGTGTGCTGAATCCACGTCAAGAAATTTCAAGTTACCTTGAACCATTCTTTAAGGGGGGAGTAGGGTCTAACGGGTAAAAAAACACCATTTTCACAATTTTTTTTTAGAGCTATCGTTCAAACAAATGTATTCAAATTTTTCGCATTATACAAAGCATTGTTAAAAGAACATTAAGTATTTTTTTCGTAGAAAAATATTGAAAAATGAGCCGGTGACGGAGCACTTTCGAGGATGCCTTTTAGAAAACAGGATTTGCGGTGGACACTGTATCTCAGCACAGAATCATCTGAAGTCAAAAAATCAGAGCAAAATATTTTTAATAGATGTTTTTCTGAACCCCAACGATTTTACTTGACTTAAAAAAAATTTTATGAACTTTTTGTGGCTGTTTGAAGTAAAAAATACGATTTTACACGAAAAAATTCGCCATTTTTTATCTGTAAAATCTCTCCAGAGTAAAAAAAAGAAAATCGTTGGGGTTTAGTATCTTATATGTAGAAAATATGTTCCAAATTTGAAAAGAATCGGTGAAATAGTTTTCAAATGACGATGTCCACGGACTTTAAAAATGTGCTTTCGAGAAAAACGCGATTGAAGTTTCTGCTTAGATAAGAGAATAAAGACCTATAAGAGGAGATAAAGGCCTATAATTTCTACAGTTTTGCTTCGATTGACTTGAAAATTTGACACAACATTCTTGAAATAATTTACAATAAGAAAATAAAAAAATAAAAAATCGATTTTTTGAAAGTGTTAGACCCTACTCCCCCCTTAAAGCCTTCAAATTTTATGTACACTTTTAGAAGTTATATTTTGTTATTCCCGACTATTACAATCATAAATTTTCAGTATCTTTTCCTAACTTTTGTCTCATTTTGAATGGCACTTGAAATGCAAATATTGAGGAATCATACTTTAATATTACTACTGTTTCTCACAGTCTTTATTTGAAGATTCACCAATTTTTTTATTTTTTGTTTATTTGAATATAACGAACTAATTAAAAAATCAAAAAAATTTTGTTCGATTTGTAAAAATCCGAGCATCCGAGCAACAGCTTTGTGTTATCTTATTTTAATCGCCGCTGGGATATATTCTTATTTTTTAAATTTTTGGCATTTCGGCGAGTTGTAAAAATTCAAGGTAGAATATTTAGAAAGAACATGAAAGTATTATAGGTGGAAAGATCAAAGCTAAAATAGCAACAGCTTTCAGAACATATTTCCCCTAAAAAATTTTACAAAAAATAAAATCTAATTCACACTGTTGTAACTCAGCTGGATTTCAACCGATTTCTATAAAATCTAGTTTTTCAGAAGCGTCCCATCATTTTAAAATAAGATCTTTTTAATTTTTTATTTTGTTATACAATGTCAAAGTTGAAATAAAAAAGTAAAATTAAAATGTTTCCACTTTTGAGACCAAAATTCACTCATTTGTGACAGTTTTTGTTAACTTTAAAAAAAAAACCACATTGCATTGAATATAAACAAATTCTATTTTCTACACAATGAACTGTTTTTTTTAGCTTCAAAACGTGTTCAAAAATTTTCGCAAACAAATCAATCCATATATTTGAATTTATTGTTATGATAAAGTTAACATTTTTGTTATTTTTAAATTCCTGTAAACTTGGAAACTTTAATAGTTTTTGTAATTTTTTATATTTTTGTAATATTTGCCATTTTTATAATTTTTGTAATTTTCATTATTTTTGTAATTTAAGTCATTTTTGTCATTTTTGTCATTTTTGTCATTTTTGTCATTTTTGTCATTTTTGTCATTTTTGTCATTTTTGTCATTTTTGTCATTTTTGTCATTTTTGTCATTTTTGTCATTTTTGTCATTTTTGCCATTTTTGTCATTTTTGTCATTTTTGTAATTTTTGTAATTTTTGTGATTTTTGTCATTTTTGTCATTTTTGTTATTTTTGTCATTTTTGTCATTTTTGTCATTTTTGTCATTTTTGTCATTTTTGTCATTTTTGTCATTTTTGTCATTTTTGTCATTTTTGTCATTTTTGTCATTTTTGTCATTTTTGTCATTTTTGTCATTTTTGTCATTTTTGTCATTTTTGTCATTTTTGTCATTTTTGTCATTTTTGTCATTTTTGTCATTTTTGTCATTTTTGTCATTTTTGTCATTTTTGTCATTTTTGTCATTTTTGTCATTTTTGTCATTTTTGTCATTTTTGTCATTTTTGTCATTTTTGTCATTTTTGTCATTTTTGTCATTTTTGTCATTTTTGTCATTTTTGTCATTTTTGTCATTTTTGTCATTTTTGTCATTTTTGTCATTTTTGTCATTTTTGTCATTTTTGTCATTTTTGTCATTTTTGTCATTTTTGTCATTTTTGTCATTTTTGTCATTTTTGTCATTTTTGTCATTTTTGTCATTTTTGTCATTTTTGTCATTTTTGTCATTTTTGTCATTTTTGTCATTTTTGTCATTTTTGTCATTTTTGTCATTTTTGTCATTTTTGTCATTTTTGTCATTTTTGTCATTTTTGTCATTTTTGTCATTTTTGTCATTTTTGTCATTTTTGTCATTTTTGTCATTTTTGTCATTTTTGTCATTTTTGTCATTTTTGTCATTTTTGTCATTTTTGTCATTTTTGTCATTTTTGTCATTCTTGTCATTTTTGTCATTTTTGTCATTTTTGTCATTTTTGTCATTTTTGTCATTTTTGACATTTTTGTCATTTTTGTCATTTTTGTCATTTTTGTCATTTTTGTCATTTTTGTCATTTTTGTCATTTTTGTCATTTTTGTCATTTTTGTCATTTTTGTCATTTTTGTCATTTTTGTCATTTTTGTCATTTTTGTCATTTTTGTCATTTTTGTCATTTTTGTCATTTTTGTCATTTTTGTCATTTTTGTCATTTTTGTCATTTTTGTCATTTTTGTCATTTTTGTCATTTTTGTCATTTTTGTCATTTTTGTCATTTTTGTCATTTTTGTCATTTTTGTCATTTTTGTCATTTTTGTCATTTTTGTCATTTTTGTCATTTTTGTCATTTTTGTCATTTTTGTCATTTTTGTCATTTTTGTCATTTTTGTCATTTTTGTCATTTTTGTCATTTTTGTCATTTTTGTCATTTTTGTCATTTTTGTCATTTTTGTCATTTTTGTCATTTTTGTCATTTTTGTCATTTTTGTCATTTTTGTCATTTTTGTCATTTTTGTCATTTTTTTCATTTTTGTCATTTTTGTCATTTTTGTCATTTTTGTCATTTTTGTCATTTTTGTCATTTTTGTCATTTTTGCCATTTTTGTCATTTTTGTCATTTTTGTCATTTTTGTCATTTTTGTCATTTTTGTCATTTTTGTCATTTTTGTCATTTTTGTCATTTTTGTCATTTTTGTCATTTTTGTCATTTTTGTCATTTTTGTCATTTTTGTCATTTTTGTCATTTTTGTCATTTTTGTCATTTTTGTCATTTTTGTCATTTTTGTCATTTTTGTCATTTTTGTCATTTTTGTCATTTTTGTCATTTTTGTCATTTTTGTCATTTTTGTCATTTTTGTCATTTTTGTCATTTTTGTCATTTTTGTCATTTTTGTCATTTTTGTCATTTTTGTCATTTTTGTCATTTTTGTCATTTTTGTCATTTTTGTCATTTTTGTCATTTTTGTCATTTTTGTCATTTTTGTCATTTTTGTCATTTTTGTCATTTTTGTCATTTTTGTCATTTTTGTCATTTTTGTCATTTTTGTCATTTTTGTCATTTTTGTCATTTTTGTCATTTTTGTCATTTTTGTCATTTTTGTCATTTTTGTCATTTTTGTCATTTTTGTCATTTTTGTCATTTTTGTCATTTTTGTCATTTTTGTCATTTTTGTCATTTTTGTCATTTTTGTCATTTTTGTCATTTTTGTCATTTTTGTCATTTTTGTCATTTTTGTCATTTTTGTCATTTTTGTCATTTTTGTCATTTTTGTCATTTTTGTCATTTTTGTCATTTTTGTCATTTTTGTCATTTTTGTCATTTTTGTCATTTTTGTCATTTTTGTCATTTTTGTCATTTTTGTCATTTTTGTCATTTTTGTCATTTTTGTCATTTTTGTCATTTTTGTCATTTTTGTCATTTTTGTCATTTTTGTCATTTTTGTCATTTTTATCATTTTTGTCATTTTTGTCATTTTTGTCATTTTTGTCATTTTTGTCATTTTTGTCATTTTTGTCATTTTTGTCATTTTTGTCATTTTTGTCATTTTTGTCATTTTTGTCATTTTTGTCATTTTTGTCATTTTTGTCATTTTTGTCATTTTTGTCATTTTTGTCATTTTTGTCATTTTTGTCATTTTTGTCATTTTTGTCATTTTGGTCATTTTTGTCATTTTTGTCATTTTTGTAATTTTTGTAATTTTTGTCATTTTGGTCATTTTTGTCATTTTTGTCATTTTTGTCATTTTTGTCATTTTTGTCATTTTTGTCATTTTTGTCATTTTTGTCATTTTTGTCATTTTTGTCATTTTTGTCATTTTTGTCATTTTTGTCATTTTTGTCATTTTTGTCATTTTTGTCATTTTTGTCATTTTTGTCATTTTTGTCATTTTTGTCATTTTTGTCATTTTTGTCATTTTTGTCATTTTTGTCATTTTTGTCATTTTTGTCATTTTTGTCATTTTTGTCATTTTTGTCATTTTTGTCATTTTTGTCATTTTTGTCATTTTTGTCATTTTTGTCATTTTTGTCATTTTTGTCATTTTTGTCATTTTTGTCATTTTTGTCATTTTTGTCATTTTTGTCATTTTTGTCATTTTTGTCATTTTTGTCATTTTTGTCATTTTTGTCATTTTTGTCATTTTTGTCATTTTTGTCATTTTTGTCATTTTTGTCATTTTTGTCATTTTTGTCATTTTTGTCATTTTTGTCATTTTTGTCATTTTTGTCATTTTTGTCATTTTTATCATTTTTGGCATTTTTGTAATTTTTGTCATTTTTGTCATTTTTGTCATTTTTGTCATTTTTGTCATTTTTGTCATTTTTGTCATTTTTGTCATTTTTGCCATTTTTGTCATTTTTGTCATTTTTGTCATTTTTGTCATTTTTGTCATTTTTGTCATTTTTGTCATTTTTGTCATTTTTGTCATTTTTGTCATTTTTGTCATTTTTGTCATTTTGGTCATTTTTGTCATTTTTGTAATTTTTGTCATTTTGATCATTTTTGTCATTTTTGTCATTTTTGTCATTTTTGTCATTTTTGTCATTTTTGTCATTTTTATCATTTTTGTCATTTTTGTCATTTTTGTCATTTTTGTCATTTTTGTCATTTTTGTCATTTTTGTCATTTTTGTCATTTTTGTCATTTTTGTCATTTTTGTCATTTTTGTCATTTTTGTCATTTTTGTCATTTTTGTCATTTTTGTCATTTTTGTCATTTTTGTCATTTTTATCATTTTTGGCATTTTTGTCATTTTTGTCATTTTTGTCATTTTTGTCATTTTTGTCATTTTGGTAATTTTTGTTATTTTTGTCATTTTTATCATTTTTGTCATTTTTGCCAGTTTTTATTTTTGTCATTTTTATCATTTTTGTCATTTTTGCCAGTTTTTATTTTTGTCATATTTGTCTAAAAAGTTTTTGTTTTTTGAAGAAACCTTTTTAAGTGTCTTTTTCCCAAGTGCCCAGTAATCTAATAAAGTTTGATTCTTTTAGCAGATTTTTTAAATAATAACTGCCTTCAGTATTCAAACATCAACATCTTTTTCATCTTACAAAAACGATATTTTTTTGTGAAATTATATTTTCATTATAGATAGAAGTAAAATTTCGTTTAATTTTTAATGTTTTGAGTGCATTATCCTTTTATTTTTCTCTTTTTCATACCGACAGATTTAATTCTCCTCCGAGCGCCATTACACTGATATGGTTTTCATCATAATGTGTTCAAGTATCATCCTTTCACAATTTTCTGCTTAAGAGGATGTTATTTATGTTAGATAGTTACGACCACCCGCACTCACTAGTTCCATCTATCAACAGGTCCCTCTTCATTCCTCATCTCCCATCTTTCTAACTTTATTGCTGCTCCACCACTCATTGAGTTGATGTATCAAAGGATCATCATGGCCTTTTGATTGCTTTTCTTGCTTGCCACAATGAAGTGGTGTTTGCTGTTGTAGTTCAGCAAATTCCTCCACCTTTCCATACACAAAAACCCAACCGAGACTGAGTTGTTGGAATGTGATCCATCTTTGGCGATGGAAAAATAGTAAAACAATCTTCCCTGCCGATATCGACCTCTTACTTTATGTTCTAGCCCATACTCATTTCAGCAAAGTTGTGTTTAGGGCTCTTTTTGTAGGATGGGCCCTTCGGGAGCTAATCTGCGACTCTAGGAGTGTAGTAACGAAAAGATCATAACCTCAAAAGCTCAAAGTAAGCTGAACTTTTTCATCTCGTACGCTGCTTCCCTTTTGTGCTCCGGGTTTTTTTCCTTTCGTTCTGCCTTCAAGTGTTCTTAGTAGAAAATAATAGTTCCGAGCATCCGAGAGAACCGCTTTAACGAAAACTCCCTCCTCTTTCTGCAGCAACCACTGAAATCGGTTTGAGCTGCTGCATCATGACGACGTCAGAAGTTTAGGTGAAGAATCTCCCGGGGCGGCCAGGTTTTTGATACTTCTCATCTACTCTCTTTTTTTGCAGGCACTCGATTTAAGAAGCTGCTATTTTTTTGCCTTCACTTTCATAATTTAGCAATTTCTATTCCAGCTGGAGTGGAATCGTGCCGAAATTGAGCTCTGCCTGATAAAGGGCCTCCTCCTGAAGGTGTAGTTTGCTGGCTCTTCTTTCAGCCACTTGTCTTTATAATTTTTGTCACCGGGTTTTTTTCCCCAAATTTGGGCCTTTCTGGATAGGAGGTACTACTTATTTTCTCTCTTTGAACAAAAATTCAACAGGAAAAAACGTGACCAAACGAGAGATAACCAAATTTTGGCTTATTCATTTTTTGATCGTTTGAGAAGTATCTTTAAGCAAAATTTAATCTCTCTGTTCCCGGTGAACTACCATCAGAAACCTAGAGAAGTATCATCCACCCAGAATTTTATTAATCGTATTACCGAGCTTTATTGCATCTCAACTGTGTGTGAGGACAACATTTTATTATAGTTTTTACAGCTTCAATGACAACATATTTCTCGTTCGTTTACAACCCCTTCGATAGTCCCCGGATCTCATGCTCTCGTGCCCAAATTCCATTTTTACGACCACCGAGAGATATACTACCCTCCGTGTCTAGATATAAAACACGCATAAGTGACCTATAACCGCCCCCAAACTCCCTCCCTGTTTTGAAAAACAATACCGGACACCGTAATTCGGCTAGCAAATAAAACTTTTCAGACATAAGCAACGGATGGAGGAAAGCCTCGTCTGGTATGGGCAGAGCGAAATGAACAAGTATAACAGCAGCAGCCGGCCGGCAATAACCAAAAAACAAAAACAAAAAAAATGAAAATTACCCATCCCCCTCTCTTTCTAGGCTTCAAATCGAAGCGAGGAAATAAATACCCCCAAAATAGGATTCACTTTCGGCGCGCCATAAATTTCACGGCTCTGCCACCGAAAATGATTGGAGCGGTTCAGGATTTGTTCAGTTTTTTAACAGTCATTTAACAATAATAACTCTTATACAGTCAAAAATGAGACATTTTCATAAGACTCTGAAACATTTTTTTAACCTGTTATCCTTTAATGATCATTTTGTTTAAATTTACAATAATTTTGATGATTTGAAGATTTGTGAACAAAATACACGTAAAAATAATTCAACTTTTCGCACATATTTTTTAAATGTTGGCAAAAAATATTCCCAGTAAACATGAAATCGTAGGCGAAATGATAACATAAGTCGCTTACAATGGTGTTGCGAATCGCAATTCCAACTGCACAGAGAAAAGATCGTAAAAAATGTCGTCTGAAGTCATTTGAAATCGGATATGATAGAAAGTCCGCCATGTTTGTAAGTTTTGAAATGATTTTGCTAACGCGCGGGCTTAACACGTTCGCCATGCACCCATATTCGGGTGACGGGTGTATTTCCTGGGAGGCCCCGTCACATCAAAAAGCATGTGACGCTCTCTCACTCAAGTTAGCCGCTCAGTTTAGCCACACGTTACAATACAAATAGTGGAGTTCTCCCTGGTTGCTTTCTTGCTCCGAGATTTTCTTTGGGCCCGGCAAGTAAAACAACCAGAATGAGCGTGGCGACGAACGTGTTAAAGTGAGAAAATCATCGTCATGTTCTCTTTGCAACCAGCAGTGCATCCAGATGGCTAAAAATCAGATTGGCATTGAGTAATATTGACCAATGAGAGAACTGGAGAGAACAACGATTTGAAGGCTTTGTGAGCAAAATCTTGCGCTCTCTTGCATTCTTCCGATGGGTGCGAATAAAGTATCGGATAACGCCCAATTGGTGTAGTTTTCGTCGCTTCAGAAAAGGGTTAGGCTTAGGGTTTGTTTGGATAACGAAACGGGAAAATTGTGCCATTGCCATTGCAGAATGTATGTACAGTACCGTTCATAATTGTATAGAAATTGAAAGCACGCGCACTGTCACTTCGACTTTGAACATCCATAACTTTTACTGTGATTATATTTTTTGATTCAATTTTCTGCGTAAAATAGATCAACTATCACACTATTATGTCACAAAATTTTAGCTTTCTATAATTTGTGTGGCCTGAGTTACAGTAGTTCTACGAAAATCGGACTTTTTGGACTTAAACCATTGAAATAGCAATATCTCAAAAACTACGTTTAGCATATCATTGAAATTTTGCAGAGAGATTGTTGAAACATTAAGAAAGCATGTCTGAAGTTTTTGAAAAGTTCTATGGAAGGGATCAAATTCTATAGAATTTTGGACGAATGTTTCCATAGGAAAATCATATCTTATGTTCTACAGCCAGTAAATCTAATTCTACCAAAAATTCAAAACAATATCGTGAGATTCTGATTTCAAAATACAAATGGATCATTTATTTAATTTTTTCATTTTTTCATTGCTTTTGGCAGAAATTTTTTGACTGATTTGTGGATGTAAATCATATTGTTCTCATGAATCGTCCAAAATTCTATAGAAATCGCATTTTTTGGTTCATGCCTGAAATATTGTACCTCACGTAACTTTTGATCCCACCGATAGAGTTTTTCAAAAACTTCAGACATGTTAACTTAGTGTTTCAACAATCACTCTGTAAAATTTTAATAAAAAGTGTTGCGTAATTTCTGAGATATTGCAGTTTGAATGGTAAGAGTCCAAAAAGTCCAATTTTCGTAGAACTTCTGTATCTCAGGCCACACAAACTATAGAAAGCTCAAATTTTGTGACATAATAGTGTGATAGTTGATCTATCTTACGCAAAAAATTTGATCATAAAATATCATCAGAGTAAAAAGTTATGGATGTTCAAAGTCGAAGTGATAGTTCACGTGCTTCCAATTTCTATACAATTATGAACGGTACTGTATATGGGACGTATATCAAAACAGCATAAGAATATAGCTACAAAAATGATTTTTCCCAATATGTTAAATTTCGTAGACAATTTGACAATATACATAAAAAATATCTAGAGTTGAGTGAAGTTCTTTGAGAAAACTATTACCGAAAACTTTGCTGGTGAATTTTGTTCGCAATACTTCAGTAAAAAAGTGGTTCCACAGATCGATTTTTCCCTCAATAGTGCGTTGTATAGGGGAGAGTTTTCTGTAGAATGTGGTAAATTTTCTGAGATGCCGTTTTGTTTCGTGAAATTGTTTAAAAAAAGACACCGTGATAAGATTTCATGTTGTAAATGTAATAAATAAACAAGCAATACGTAATTTTCATACAAATCGTACGATATTCAATAATATTCTAGTAGCGAAAAAGTACTTTTAAAGTCTCAGAACATTCACCACAATTTAGAAACAATCAATTTGTAAAAACTTATACTGGGGCTACAGGGTACGCTATCTGAATGTATTCCATTTGTACGTCAAATATCTCCGCCATTTTTCAATCGATTTTCACAGATAGACACAATTTCGAAACGTCATTTAGTGCCATTTTGGCTAGGAGTTTATCAAGACAAAAAAAGGCGTAGAAATCGTAGTGCTATACATAAAAAACGGACGTTTAATTGTGAAAACTGTGCGTGCTTATCGTTGAAAACGATGTTTAAAAAAATTGCGATTTTTTCCATTTATTCCAACGAAGCGAAGAACATTGACGAAGTTCGAGCTTATAAAGCTTGCCAGAATTTTTTCAACACGTATCCGGGCCGGACAAATCCAAGCTATCGTATTTAAAAACTTGGAAAAATTCGGGCATTAGATTTCAAAAATTTTGACTAAAATTCGGCAAATTTGGTCTAAACCTAGGAATTACACATCAAAAATCAAGAAAATCAACTTGAGAAAAAAATATTTTTTATAAAAATTTATCAGCAAATTATCAATTGTATTTTGTACTATCAAAAACCATTTCATGAATATTTTTTTAAACATGCTCAAAAAATTTCGTCTCGAAAGCATAAACAAACAAATTTTACAGCACAATTTGTTTTCTATTGTTTTATTTGAGAATGAAAATTAGAATAAACCCGGGCAAAATCGGAGCTTTCACAATGAAAATCCGCGCAATCGGGCCGGACTTGACTTTTCCTAAATATTATATTAAATATCTAGGCAAATCCGAAAAACCGGGCAATCTGTCAACCTTATTATATACGAGCTGAAATATCCGCTATTTAGCCTGAAATTCTGGCCTCAAGTATTAAAAGAATCTTGTAAATTTTTAGAACAAACAATCCTGTGCAAAATATCGGCTCAATCGGACTTAATTCAGGAGAGCCTCACAGCGCTCATAGTTTTGTTTATTTTACCCTCAAAATCATCATTGGTTGGACCAGAGACAAACGGAAATTCTTTAACCTATTTCTCGAAATTGTCCAAAAATTCCAACAAGATAATAATTGCATTTTCTGTATCAATCAATAAAGGACATTCGATGTAAATTTTTAAAGTACATATTACACAGTCTGCACTGAAAATCAAAAAAGATTTGTTGAAATTAATTCAAAACTGAATAGACCCCAAACAAGCTTTTAGAAAAAAGGTGGGCAAAAATGATCATAATCGCAAAACGATTCGCCATAATTTAATTTAATTATTACCTGCTGGAAATTTAATTTTTTTTTGGAAATACAACTTTTTCGAAAAATATATGGAAAATGGGAAAAAATTTAAGATTTGAAGCACGAATTCTCAAAAACAGCTTTAATGCATCCTTTTGGGCTCCGAGTGTATCATTTTTTTATTTTCGCCCTAGCTCTAAGAAGCCTACCTTATTAGTCCGGAACAAATTTCAAATCCTTCTTTGGTCACAAAAAAACAAATTAGGCTGGAACAAATATCAATTTCTTCTTTTGTCACCCCCCCCCCCCCTCCTTGCTTCGAAATTTCAAAAACCCGAAGGGGGAAATAAATAAAGTTTGAAGTAATTTATGAACATTTCGATAAAAAATTCCAATATCTGAAAGATTAAAAGACCAAACAAAAAATTTAAGAAGATGGATGTTATTTCACCTTTTGTTTTCTTGATTTGATTGAATTATTCGATAAAAAAATACTTGATTTATAAGTTTTGTGCAACGATATAGTATGCAATTTTTTTGCATACAAGCTTCCGTGCAATTTATTCCAATTTGTTTGTTTTTCGCATTATTTTTTTGTCCCCCTGTTTCACGGAAGCTTGTATGCAACAAAATTGCATACTATATTGTTGCAGAAAACCTATAGGTAAATCAAGTAATTTTTTATCGAATTATTCAATCAAATCAGGAAAACGAAAGGATAAATGACTCCCACCTACTTAAATTTGTTTTTTGGTCTTGTAATCTTTCAGATATTGGAATTTTTTATCGATATTTACATAAATAACTTAAAACTTTATTTATTTCCCCCTTCGGCATTTTAGGAATTTTCGAAGGGGGGGGGGGGGAGACAAAAGAAGAAATTGATATTTGTTCCAGCCTTATTTTTGATAAAAATTGTTAAAATTTGATTATCAATTTGTTGATTTTTTTTTAAATTGTTTGGACTCATTTCAAACATGTTTTGTCACAGTTTTTAAAACAAAGTGTTTTTTTTCCAAAATTTTGTGACAATTTTGCCGCAATTTTGTGACAATTTCGATACAATCTTATGATCATTTTGATTAAATTTCGTGACATTTTAACTTTTTAAAGCTCATTTTATGAGATTTTTGAAATTTTCTGACAATTTGAAACAAGGTTGTAAAACTTATTAAAAATTTTGTGACAACTTTTTGACACTTTGGTGGATTTTTTTTTTACAATTTTGGGGCAATTTTTTTGACAATTTAATGAAAATTTTGGCATTTTGGAAATTTTGGAACTATTTGATTATAATTTCGTTGAAATTTTCTGATAATTTTGTCTTTTTATCATAAATTTTGTTATAAAACTAAGTGAAAATTTCGTAACAATTTTGAAGAAATTTCGTGGCAATTTTGTCACAAACTTCTTACAGCTTTAAGACAATTTAAAACATGCATGTATTAATTTTGATACAATTTCGTGAAAATTTGGTAACAATTTTGTTTGAATTTTTTTGACAGTTTTGTGACAATTTAAGGATCATAAAATATAAAACAATGATTACAAATTAATTAGTCAAATTGATGTCAAAATTTCATGACAATTTTACGGAAATTTTGTAACTAACTTCTGACAATTTTGAGACAAATTCGAAACAATCTTGTAACAAAACACAGTGAATTTTTTTTCCGGGATTTTGTTACAATTTTGGGACAGTTTTGTGAAAAATATCTGACAGTTTTGAGCCAATTTTGAAGGAATCGAATATTAATTTGGATTGGATACGGTGTCCTTTCTTAATGTTAATTTTGTGAGATCTTATGACAATTTTCTATCAATTTGATGACAATTTTTTACAAATTGAAATTAGGTAAAAAAACTTTTCCAAAATTTTGTAACAACTTTGTGACAATTTTGTGGCAATTTTTTGACAATTTCTTAAAATTTTTGAAATTTTGACAATTTTTTAACTATTTTATTACATTTCCCTTGAAATTTTCTGATAATTTTGTTTTGAAAATTTTAAAAGAGATTTGGTAATAAAACTGAGTTAAAATTTTGTAACAATTTTGTAGCAAATGCGTGGCAGTTTTGTGACAAACTTCTGATAGCTTAAAGACAATTTCAAAACAAGCTTGTATTAGTTTTGATACAATTTTGTGACAATTTGGTGACATTTTTGAAAGAATTTAATGTTAATTTTGATTAAATTTCGTGACAATTTAATGTCATTTTTAAAGTTAATTTTAGAAGAATTTTGAAATTTTCCTACAATTTATAATTAGGTTATAAGACGTCGTCAAAACATTGTGACCAATTTATGGCAATTTTTTTGACAATTTGGTGAAATTGATATTTTTTAACAAATTTGGTAATAAAACTTAGTGAGAAATTTGTAGCAATTTCTTGGCAATTTTGTGACAAACTTTTGATACCTTTAAGGCTATTTCAAAACAAGCCTGTATTAATTTTGATTCAATTTTGTTGACAATTTTGTATGATTTTTTTTGAAAACTTGACACAAATTTAGTTTGTTCAATAATTTTGAAAATTAATTGATTATGTTATCATATAATCATCTGATTTCTTAAAAATTAATCAGTGAAAATTATGTTAAAATTTATGAAAATTATGTTAAAATTTATTGACAATTATGTGGTAATTTTGGTACTCACTTCTGACAGTTTTGAGACAATTTCGAAACAATCTTATAACAAAATATAATGATTTTTTTTCAAAATTTTATTACAATTTTAGGGCAATTTTGTGACAAATTTCTGACAGTTTGCAAACAATTTCGAAAGAATCTAATATTAATTTTGATTCAATATGGTGTTATTTTTTTAATGTTGGTTTTGTGAGTTCTCTTGCTAACAATTTGATGACAATTTCGTACAATATATCTGACAATTAAAAATAAAGTTATAAAACTTTGTCAAAATTTTGTAACAAATTTTTGATAGTTTTGTGGTAATTTATTGACAATTTGGTGAAATTTTTAACATTTTTTGATCATTTTGTAACTATTTCATTACAGTTTTGTTGAATTTTTCTGATGAATTTGTTTTGAAAATTTTATAACAAAATTGGTAGCTAAACTGAATGAAAATTCGGTGACAATTTTGTAGCAATTTCGTGGCAATTTTGTGTCAAAGTTCTGTTTTAATTGTGATACAATTTTGTGACCAATTTGACTATTTTTTTAACTATTTTTTTACAAATTTAGTTTGTTCAATTTATTTTGAAAATTTAATGATTATAAAACATAGTGACAATTTTGGGGCAGTATTGTGACATATTTCTAACAGTTTTGAGAAAATTTCAAAATAATGTAATATTAGTTTTGATTCAATTTGGTGAGATCTTTTGACAATTTTCTATCAATTTGATGACAATTTTGTACAAATTTTCTGACAATTTAAAATTCGGTTATGAAACTTTGTCATAATTTTGTGACAACTTTGTGTCAATTTTGTGGTAATTTTTTGACAATTTGGTGAAATTTTCGACTTTTTTTTGATAATTTTGTAATTATTTCATTACAATGACAATAAAATTTTCTAATAAATTTGTGTGGTAAATTGTATAACAAATTTCGTAATAAAACTGAGTGAAAAATTTGTCAAAATTTTGTGACAATTTGGTGACAATTTTGTCATAAATTTAGTTTGCTTAATTTTTTTTAATTCAATAATTATGTTATTATGTAATAATATAATTTGAAAAAAATTTATAAAAATAAGAGAAAATTATGTTAAAATTTAATGCCAATTTTGTGGCAATATTGTAGCTATTTTGCGACTAACTTCTGACAGCTTTGAGACAATTTCGGACCAATTTTGTACCATAACATCGTAATTTTTTTTTTAAATTTTGTGACAATTTTGGGGCAGTTTTGTGACAAATTTCTGACAGTTTTGAGACAATTTTGAAAGATTCTCGTATTAATTTTGATTCATTTCGGTGTCTTTTTTTAGTGTTAATTTTGTAAGATCTTTTGATTGGTTTTCTAACAATTTGATTACAATTTCGTACAAATTTTCTGACAATTTAAAACTAGGTTATAAAACTTTGTTATAATTTTGTGATAACTATGTGACAATTTTTTGGCAATTTTTTGAGAATTTGGTGAAATTTAGGCCTTTTTGACAAATTTGTTACTATTTCATTACAATTTTGTTAAAAATTTTCGCTAACTTTGTATCAGCTTTGGATAAAAATTTTTTGATTATTTTGTTTCAAAAAGTTTATGACAAATTTGGTTACAGAACTGAGTGAAAATGTCGTGACAATTTTGAAGTCATTTTGTGGCAAACTTCTGACAGCTTTAAGACGATTTCGAAACAAACTTGTATACATTTTGGTACAATTTTGTGAAAATTTGCTGACAATTTTTTTTTTGTTTTCTCTTTTTTGGCTCAGACCTATCGATCCAGAAATGCCAAGTCTTGTGGATTTTGACTTCTGTTGCTGATAATTTTGTGATAATTTGTAAAAATTTTTTAGTCAATTTTGTCACAATTTCATTTTTTTTCAAATGTTTTGATAATTTAAAGAGTATGTTATGAAAATTTCATATAACATTTAAAAAAATTATGATTTATAACCAAAACCATAGTAAAAATTTTTATCAATATTTTATGACAAACTGTGGCACTTTTGTGGCAATTTTGTGACAAACTACTGCCACTTTTGAGACAATTTTGAAACTATCTTGTCCCGATTTCGATACTATTTGGTGGCCTTTTTGAGAGAATTTTGTAAGATTTGTTGATAATTGAAATGACAATGAAGTTATTCATAAATTTTTTTCCTAATTTCCAAAGCATTTTCTATTGGAAATGTTTAAAAAATTTGTTACGATTAAAAAAAAACCTACTACAACTTTAAAAATATTTTGAAATAAAAAAAAATCTTATTTTTATAATTCTTTAAATGAAATAGCTCATACGTTGAAGTTTTGTGGAGCCAAACTTGTTTTTGGTTTTTACTAAGCACAATCTTTTGAGGAAAAAAGGAGATAAAAGTTTAATCTGAAAATAAATTTTAAAAATATTGACAACATTTTGTTTATTGACACACTTTTGTGTGAATGTTTTGATGTTTAAAAGATAATTTTTTATTATTTTTGCTACAATTTTGTGCAAGTTTTATGACAACTTTATGACTGTTATGAGATTATTTTATGAAGCTTTACAAAAATTTTTGAACCCTTCCAATGCTGATGAAACTTATAAAAAAGCACGCTGATATAGGCTCTATTTCAGCTCAGTTTATTGCCCGGTCTCTTCCCCGGCGATGAGCTTGCGGCGAGGACAGGAGAGTGAAGGAAGAAATGCCTGTGCGACTAGTAGTAGTGGCAGAGTGACTGCATGAATAGTAGGTAGATTGTAGTGAACCAGGACTAACAGCAAAAAAAAAAAAACAGAATCACATACCTCTGGTCCGCTGCGTGCTGTTTGCAAATTTCCAAAGTGTTAGCAAAGATGGGTTAACAGGACTGCGAAGAGTGTTGGAGGGCATCAGAGGTATATGGAGCAGGCAAATTTGTGATTGTGCCATTTTTTTTCTCCTCGTCTTTCTCTCTGCTGAAGCCAGCCGTTTTCCATTCTGCGTTTCGTTCTCGAGGAAAAATCTTGTGGTGGGGTGAAAAATTCACTCCGCAGTTGGTTTTAAATTGTTCAAATAGTTTCCGAGAGCAGAGCAGCGTCACGTTACGGGGTCGTACTTTTCCTCGTTGTTGTTGTACCGGTTTGAACATTTGACTTCAGTCGGTCAGAGGGGGGTTTTGGAAAAGGGAAAGAGATTGGTCTGAAATATCCGGGTGGGAGGCAAAAAAAATGTCGAAAGCTCTGATAAAGCTTGTGTTGTTGCTGCTGCATTCTGTAACACAATTTTCGTTGCAAGAGCTCAGGTTTTTTTTTGGTTGAGGGGAGAAGGAAGGCTTACAGTGGGATATAAAAGTGGTCAGTTTAATATTTAATGTGAGTTTTTTTTGGGTCAACCACTCGATTCTGATGTTGCCGGCTACTGGAACTGGCGGCTTGTGGAGTCAAAATCCTGAATTCAACGTTGGAATAAATGGAACTCTGTTTGTGGATGCTGTTCGGGATCAGGAGTAGCATTTCGGGAAAAATACAATTTAATTCTACAATAGAACTAAAAAAAAGGAACCCATCCTTCAACGGCCAAAAAGTTGCGGGTATGTGAGCGATAGTGGCCTGGTCGTACGCAAAAATGGAGGAACAGTGTAATAAGTTTTTCAGGGCCTCCAGCCTTAGGCCGCTGCTAGACACGGTTGCCGCGGATTTTCCGGCATACCAACGTTCGTCCTTGCAATTTCGTTCATTAGGCAGTTAAAAATGGGATTCAGAGGGAACATTTTTTTTTTGGCGGGAACAGCCACTAGCACTTGCAGCCTTGCATCGAGGTCTGGTTGATAGCGATAATAGTGTGCGGGAATATTTTAGCCGGATTATGTTCAAAAACGGGCCTTTACGGACTGGAAATATGTTTCAACAATTCTACGACTCTTTCAGAATAGTATTTTTTTACCATTTTAACCGGTAAAACAGATTTGAACAAATTTAGACAGTATAGTCAAATTAAAACAATTTCAGGAACATTTATAAAAATTCAAACAAATTTCGATAAATTTAGACAAATTTAGACAAATTTGAAAAACCAATTTAAAAATTTTCAATTTTAAGAAAATTTGACAATTTTGACAGTTTGGACGATTTTGACAGTTTGGACGATTTTGAAAATTTTGACAATTTTGACAATTTTGACAATTTTGACAATTTTGACAATTTTGACAATTTTGACAATTTTGACAATTTTGACAATTTTGACAATTTTGACAATTTTGACAATTTTGACAATTTTGACAATTTTGACAATTTTGACAATTTTGACAATTCTGACAATTTTGACAATTTTGACAATTTTGACAATTTTGACAATTTTGACAATTTTGACAATTTTGACAATTTTGACAATTAAGACAATTTTGACAATTTTGACAATTTTGAGAATTTTGACAATTTTGACAATTTTGACAATTTTGACAATTTTGACAATTTTGACAATTTTGACAATTTTGACAATTTTGACAATTTTGACAATTTTGACAATTTTGACAATTTTGACAATTTTGACAATTTTGACAATTTTGACAATTTTGACAATTTTGACAATTTTGACAATTTTGACAATTTTGACAATTTTGATTTTTTTGAAAAATATTGTTTTATCTTATTGACAATGTTTGGCAATGTATAACAATTTTGGGAAATGGTTTAGACTTAGTTCTTTTTGAATTTTAAGAATTTTTTACAATTCGAGGAGAATTTTGTTTTTTTCAATAAATCTGCGCCCGAATGGTTTGTCAAGTTTTTGATAAATTTTTGAAATTTTTTGGTTAAATAAATTAACTTTCTGCCAATTTCATGAATGCTCATTGAACAAATGTGTGAATTAAATGAGCCTTTTTTCTGCATTATTTTGATTAAATTTAGGGGAAACTTTTTAAAATTACATGAAAGTTCTTCTGATAATTTTATAATAATATTTAAACATAGAATTATTATACGCAGTAAAATATTGTTACAGGTTTCCAATAGTTTTCTGTTCTTTTTTCTGTGCTTTTGACTATTTTATTTTTTTTTGTCTTTGTTGAAAACGCAGATTTCAGTGGTGGAATAGAGTTAATCTTTATTCGTTTCGTTCGTCAAGTCCTTAAATTACTACTTATAACATAAGCGATAGCTGTTTACATTATTCACTGAAGTGATATCCTCTCTTATTAGTTTTCTCTATTTTCGTGAGATATTCTGAGCTAACCACTCAGAATATCTGGCAACACTGGTGAGTTACCACGATCCTAAATTAAGTTGTTTGGCTTCCAGTGTGATTATGTAAACATTTGTACCGTGTTTACCATCATCAGCTGTCATCATCATTCATCACCGCTATTGTTTCAATTGTGAATTGACTCAAAGCATGCGGAACCAAAACAAACTGTTTTGGTTTCGCCGACGGAGCGGCCGATTTCCTCTGCCGAAACCGTAAGTATCAACAGTCTTAAATTTCAGGACAGATTTGAAATTTATGGGAAATTGTTGAGTTACATATTTTTATATTTCGTGACCATTGTTTCAACTTTTTGTAACAGTGTTATTAACAATATATGAGAACTTTAAAAAAAAAATCGAAAATTTTGTTAAAGTTTTAGTAATTTTTTTTTATTCCCTCGCAAAAATGCTCTTTCGCTCTTTTCAACATCTGTAAATTTTTTACTCACTTCTCTATCCATCTTTATCAATTTCAGAACTACATTTCACCGATATGCCGAAAAATAAAAAAAAAATTACAAAAATTAATAAAAGGTGGTTAACTTATCTTAAAAGTAAAAGTTATAGGAATAATTGTAATAAATTTATGATAATTAAGTGTTATTTTATGATATAATTTTTTGAACTTTAAGATGAAAATTATGTTTCATGTTTTAAATAGCTTATAATTTTTCGAAATGTTTTGTTTACAGAAACTTTGTGATTATTTTGGGATAGTTCATTTTTTTATGTCCCTTCAGAACAGGAAACAATAAACATGTGAAAAATTACTCCTTTAATATTATATGAAAAAAAAAGAGTATAAAATTTTTAAAAAATAAAAAATTAAAAAATAAATATAAAGGTTGAAACTACACTGTCAACAAATTGTATCTGTTTTGAAGTAAACAAAGCTGTAATCTTAAAAAATAAAAAAAATTTTTTGAGATATTCACACTTAAAAAAATCTA
Source organism: Uranotaenia lowii (assembly GCF_029784155.1). NCBI lineage: Eukaryota > Metazoa > Arthropoda > Insecta > Diptera > Culicidae > Uranotaenia > Uranotaenia lowii. Next base: position 39,166,900 of record NC_073692.1, read on the forward strand.
CAAAATGTCATCTTTTGTTTTTGTCACTTTTATAATTTTTGTGTCATTTTTGTGTCTTTATTGTGTCAATTTTGTGTCATTTTTGTGTCCTTTTTATGTCATTTTTGTGTCATTTTTGTGCCATTTTTGTGTCATTTTTGTCATTCTTGTGTCATTTTTGTGTCATTTTTGTGTCATTTTTGTGTCATTTTTGTGTCATTTTTGTGTCATTTTTGTGCCATTTTTGTGTCTTTTTTGTGTCATTTTTGTGCCATTTTTGTGTCATTTTTGTGTCATTTTTGTGTCATTTTTGTCATTTTTGTCATTTTTGTCATTTTTGTGTCATTTTTGTGTCATTTTTGTGTCATTTTTGTGTCATTTTTCTTATTTTTTGGCATTTTTTGGCTTTTTTGTCATTTTTGTCATTTTTGTCATTTTTGTCATTTTTGTCATTTTTGTAATTTTTGTCATTTTTGTCATTTTTGTCATTTTTGTCATTTTTGTCATTTTTGTCATTTTTGGCATTTTTGTCATTTTTGTCATTTTTGTCATTTTTGTCATTTTTGTCATTTTTGTTATTTTTGTCATTTTTGTCATTTTTGTCATTTTTGTCATTTTTGTCATTTTTGTCATTTTTGTCATTTTTGTCATTTTTGTCATTTTTGTCATTTTTGTCATTTTTGTCATTTTTGTCATTTTTGTCATTTTTGTCATTTTTGTCATTTTTGTCATTTTTGTCATTTTTGTCATTTTTGTCATTTTTGTCATTTTTGTCATTTTTGTCATTTTTGTCATTTTTGTCATTTTTGTCATTTTTGTCATTTTTGTCATTTTTGTCATTTTTGTCATTTTTTTCATTTTTTTCATTTTTTTCATTTTTGTCATTTTTGTCATTTTTGTCATTTTTGTCATTTTTGTCATTTTTGTCATTTTTGTCATTTTTGTCATTTTTGTCATTTTTGTCATTTTTGTCATTTTTGTCATTTTTGTCATTTTTGTCATTTTTGTCATTTTTGTCATTTTTGTCATTTTTGTCATTTTTGTCATTTTTGTCATTTTTGTCATTTTTGTCATTTTTGTCATTTTTGTCATTTTTGTCATTTTTGTCATTTTTGTCATTTTTGTCATTTTTGTCATTTTTGTCATTTTTGTCATTTTTGTCATTTTTGTCATTTTTGTCATTTTTGTCATTTTTGTCATTTTTGTCATTTTTGTCATTTTTGTCATTTTTGTCATTTTTGTCATTTTTGTCATTTTTGTCATTTTTGTCATTTTTGTCATTTTTGTCATTTTTGTCATTTTTGTCATTTTTGTCATTTTTGTCATTTTTGTCATTTTTGTCATTTTTGTCATTTTTGTCATTTTTGTCATTTTTGTCATTTTTGTCATTTTTGTCATTTTTGTCATTTTTGTCATTTTTGTCATTTTTGTCATTTTTGTCATTTTTGTCATTTTTGTCATTTTTGTCATTTTTGTCATTTTTGTCATTTTTGTCATTTTTGTCATTTTTGTCATTTTTGTCATTTTTGTCATTTTTGTCATTTTTGTCATTTTTGTCATTTTTGTCATTTTTGTCATTTTTGTCATTTTTGTCATTTTTGTCATTTTTGTCATTTTTGTCATTTTTGTCATTTTTGTCATTTTTGTCATTTTTGTCATTTTTGTCATTTTTGTCATTTTTGTCATTTTTGTCATTTTTGTCATTTTTGTCATTTTTGTCATTTTTGTCATTTTTGTCATTTTTGTCATTTTTGTCATTTTTGTCATTTTTGTCATTTTTGTCATTTTTGTCATTTTTGTCATTTTTGTCATTTTTGTCATTTTTGTCATTTTTGTCATTTTTGTCATTTTTGTCATTTTTGTCATTTTTGTCATTTTTGTCATTTTCGTCATTTTTGTTATTTTTGTCTTTTTTGTCATTTTTGTAATTTTTGTAATTTTTGTAATTTTTGTAATTTTTGTAATTTTTGTCATTTTTGTAATTTTTGTCATTTTTGTCATTTTTGTCATTTTTGTCATTTTTGTCATTTTTGTCATTTTTGTCATTTTTGTCATTTTTGTCATTTTTGTCATTTTTGTCATTTTTGTCATTTTTGTCATTTTTGTCATTTTTGTCATTTTTGTCATTTTTGTCATTTTTGTCATTTTTGTCATTTTTGTCATTTTTGTCATTTTTACCATTTTTACCATTTTTACCATTTTTACCATTTTTGTCATTTTTGTCATTTTTGTCATTTTTGTCATTTTTGTCATTTTTGTCATTTTTGTCATTTTTGTCATTTTTGTCATTTTTGTCATTTTTGTCATTTTTGTCATTTTTGTCATTTTTGTCATTTTTGTCTTTTTTGTCATTTTTGTCATTTTTGTCATTTTTGTCATTTTTGTCATTTTTGTCATTTTTGTCATTTTTGTCATTTTTGTCATTTTTGTCATTTTTGTCATTTTTGTCATTTTTGTCATTTTTGTCATTTTTGTCATTTTTGTCATTTTTGTCATTTTTGTCATTTTTGTCATTTTTGTCATTTTTGTCATTTTTGTCATTTTTGTCATTTTTGTCATTTTTGTCATTTTTGTCATTTTTGTCATTTTTGTCATTTTTGTCATTTTTGTCATTTTTGTCATTTTTGTCATTTTTGTCATTTTTGTCATTTTTGTCATTTTTGTCATTTTTGTCATTTTTGTCATTTTTGTCATTTTTGTCATTTTTGTCATTTTTGTCATTTTTGTCATTTTTGTCATTTTTGTCATTTTTGTCATTTTTGTCATTTTTGTCATTTTTGTCATTTTTGTCATTTTTGTCATTTTATTGATCTTTTTTTATCATTTTAGAATGTTTCCCACACAAATATTTATTCCAATATGTCTATCGTTAGAGTATAATTTGAACTTTTTGAAGCTATATTTTCTAAGCATTAGTTATCTCTCAATTTTTTTTAAGAAAATGCTTTTCAAAATGTAATTTATTGGTTAACTTGATCCCTCGAGTCCAAAAAGATATATTTTTCTTCAGAATGGATGTTCTTAGTGGATTTCCTGAAATAAAGGACATTAAAAAGTGCTTCCATCTGAAATATAAAAAATTGCGCCTTCAAGTATGCAAATAGGGTAGTAGACAAACTTTTAGAATTATTTGAGGAATTCTTTCACACTTATAAACTGTGAAATAAAAACGTTTATTGTCAAAAATGTCAATAGAACTTTCATCTTTAGATTTCGAATGATTTTATTAAGATATATTCAATAACCTACCAAAATTTCAACAATAACCTTAAGGTATGTAAAATTTGAAAAAGGTTTTTAAAGTCGGAAAGTGTCGGAAAGTCGGAAGTGAAAATTTTTCGTGGATAAATATAAGATATCTCTCGAGAATTTCATCGATTAGGTTTTTCTATAAAAAAAATTATCAATGAAGATACTGAGTGATTATTTTAAATTGCATTCGAATTTTAATCTGTTTCTCTTTACAAATCACAAATGGCGCTTCTACAAAAATGTTTACCCAATGAAGTTTTCGATTGAGCTCAAAAGTTGCCAACCACAAAGTTTATTCCACAGTGGGATGGGATACTGGGATTCCCACTACTTTTTAACAAAAAAAGGCGACCCTGGTGCTTGTTTTGAAGTTCCTTGCATTTTTTAAAATATTTTGTGATAATTTTTTACTTGTAAAAATTTTGCAATGATTTTCTACTATCACTATATTAACAGGATAAACTTGTTACAAAATTATCTCTTAACAATAAAAAAAAGGAATATGTTTTTTAATAGTCAAAAATATTTTGAAAAGTGGTTGAGAAAATAAGAAACATTCTAAAAATTGTTACGTGACTGTCAACAAATTATTGCAGTTTTTAAGTAAGCATAGCTTTTTAAAAAACAGCAAGATTGTCCAAGAGTCTTTTGGTTATTGATTAATGGTTGCTTAAACATATTTTTGATAACCTATAAAATTTTCAACAACTTTAAAGTGGTTTAAAATGGCCTTGAAACATATTCTAGATAACCTATAAAAATTTCATCAATAGCCTTTAAAATGGTTTGTTAAATTTGTAATGGTTTAAAGAGTCGGACACTTAAAGATATACAGTGATTCTTCTAAATTGCATCCGAATTTTAATCTGTGCTCTATACAAATCACAAATGGCACTTCTACGTCAATGTTTACCCAATGAAGTTTTTGATTGCGCTCAAAAGTTGCCAACCGAAATAATCACAAAGCTTATTCCACTTCTTTTTAACATAAAAAATAGGCGACTAATGATTTCCGCACCTTCGCAAGCTTCGAAAACGGCCGAGCAACAGAAAAAAAACAGGTCAATTTCGTTATAAGAGCCTCTCTCCACGCCACTTACATTCGTTGTCGTCCTCCACAGGATCCACCTTCCGGAAGAATCTCATTTCCTGGTTTTATCCTCCTGGAAGTCAAGCTCAGATCCACTCAAACGGAAATCCAACTGCTGGCAACAAAAGTGGAAGCCTTCGGCTATTGACAGCAATCCAAACCAAAGCTGTAAAGTTCCCATCTTGCTACAGGGCAACACACTGATGAAAAAATTGAAATAATTGAAACGAAAAACTATATCTCATTTCCGGTTCTTCTTCGCCTGTGCCTGTTCTCAATGAATGAAAGCTCCGCCACGGGTTTGTTTGGCTGAGAAAAAAAACTTAGTATCTTCCCATTTTTACCGCCATCACATCCATTCCTCGAAGCGCCGCCTCACGTTTTACCGGAAGCGAGTTTATTCCACTTTGCACACACAAAAGGTTAAAAACCTCGATCCCTGCCGGAGGTTGCAGAGGGCAAACAATGCCATATGATACATTTATGTGCTCTTTCCCACTTGGTGGAGGTTTCTGCCGTTGTAGTATCTAAGAAATCGTTCCGAGCTCAGATCTGTATGAGCAGCAGCATCAGTTGGGTTGGTTGAAGAGATGAAAAAAAAAACCTGAATCCGGGTCACGGGTCGGAGATTACGACGACACAAGCGAATCCGGAAGAGAAGCAAAATTCCGGAATAGTTTCGCTTGACGACTTCCACCCAATCTGGGTCGGGATCCGAGGGAGGAATTTTCCTTTTCATATGAGCTTTCTTTCGAGAGCAAGCAGTGATGAGGCAACAACAAAGCAGAAAGCAATAAGAAGGAAAAACGGCGAGCTCATAACTGTCAGAAAATTGCTTACCCTCTCGAAGCCAAGATTCGTTCCGAGAATTTCAAAGCACTGTCAAAAGGGTTGACCTCCAAGCACCATTTTCCTCCTTCGAAGCAACCAACCCACTTCCTGCCGCTTCCCACTTGGACAATTTCCGGTGTAAGGATGTTTATCGCACTCTTTATGGCATGTTCCCAAAAGATGTGCTCCAGGAGGAAGAAACAAGTCTTCAGAAGATATGTAGGGGAGAACTGTACAAGACGCACCAGTTAAGCATAATCGCTATTTACAGCGATACCCATCAACTATGAACCAAATTGAAAGTTCACAACGATTTAGTGATCACATTTACATCTTATCAAAAAGAAATAATATGTTAAAAACACGATTTTGGTAATATTTTTGTGAAAATCTTAAACAGCTAGAAACCAAGCCGCGGGGTAGAACGCCAAAACTAGTGGACAGAACGCACCATACCGGATGGGTGGTGAGAAATGGAACAATGGTTATACGGAATATAGTAATTGAAACATCAAATTTTTTATTACATGTTCATCTTATTTTTGCAAACTAACCATACTTTTGCAAAAAATCATTCATTATTGCTCAATTTAACGAAAATTTTGCTGTTCAAAATTCACTTTTTTATATCCTTATAGGTAAAACGCCTTCAGGTAGGCAAAGAATTTCAAGAATTTCAATTTCTTGACTGATATCGCGGCAAACATGGCGGTAGATAATTTTTTCGAGTCAAATATTAGTGCACCTTATTAACTTCAACAAGGACGAAATTTGCTATAATTATGCATTCTTATCGTAATTTGGGAGTCAGCAAATAAAAAGAAAGACATTTTGTGTTGACATTTGTTTTTTCTCAAAAGTTAACAGCATTCAAAATTTGAGCCAAGAACACGTGGTTTTGCGGGCATTCTGCCCCAGTTTTGATATAATTAATTTTAGTAAAAATTTGTGGGAAGTTAGTGAAATATAATAAAATATTAATAGTCATTCGAAAGTGAATGCGAGTGTTATAACGAAAAGCTGCAGTTGGATCAGATAGCGCAGACTGGTCTACCATAAAACCTTATATGTTAACCATAAAAAATAACAAGTTTCAGGCAGAGTCTATTAATCCTTCTGTTTCTAAGAATTAAAGTCGTTTTTGTGAACTTTTCATCTAAAAAATGATGAAAAAGCTCATTTGCTACAATAAAAATGAAGAAAAACACCATTCGGAGTCAAAGGTTACTGTATTTTTAAGAAAGAGTGGCATGGGCCATTTTACCTCGCTGGTGCGTCTTGTACAGTTCTCCCCTACGTCGCTCGTACAAGTTGCAGCACATCTGGAAATCTCCACTTTGCGCTCGCTATCTATCTATCGAGCAGCGCCAGGTCATGTCGAGAAGACCAACCAACATATTTTAGCACAGTTCCTCCGAATGGGATTGACACCGAAAAGTCAAAGAGAAAGCGGCAACTCCTATGTGTCGGATCTCCTTCACAGGAAAGTGCGATGGGAAGTGGTTTGAGTTGAGGGAAAGTTGGAATATTGTTCCTTTTTGACATTTCTCAACTTTCTTCCAGACTTTGGTCATGTTCCCGGTACCCGAGAAGAGACAGCGCATAGGGAAAGGGGGGCTTCCGTAAACTTGATGCTTCGGAATTTGTTGGATGAAGCCTTGATTTCACACTTGTACTCAGGCCCCGGCTCCGGGTTTCGGAACAAAAGCCGGGGCTGATTCCTACGACACATTCATAACAATTGTCGAATTTATTCTGTACGCTTTCGGCTTGCCCCGGGCTGTTCCCGGATTATGCAATGCAGGGAAATTTGGCATTCATATTTCATATGTTTTGCTGTGTTGCAAAGTTTTATCTCTCAGCTTAAAGACGAACGAAATGAAACATGTGTTATCATTTTAAGATAAAGGTTTTTCAAGTCATAGAACTGATTCAAAGATAGAAAATTTGACATTTTTGGTTCCATGCGGAACTTTAATGCGAATTGAGTCGTGTCAAAATTTTTAAAAAGGTTTGTTAACATTCTCTTAGAAAATTTTTCGAATGCGTTCTCAATTTGTAAACAAAAATGGATTATTTATAAAGAATAAGAAAGAATGGTTTGTTTTATTACCGTCGCCGGCTATTGGAACAAAAATGGGGTGAGGAAAGAACATTACATAAGTAAGAACGTAAGAAAATAATATTAGGAGAATATTTTACTAATTAAAAGTTAAATTTCAGCACCAGCTTTCCTTGAACCAGAGTTTTCAAACACAAACCCTTTAGTTTTGGAACATCAAAGAACCTTTCCTAATTGGTAACAGTTCGATCTATCATGTTCATTCAGAAGTTTACCCAAAAAAAGTTGCTTTATCCCTACGTCGATGGTGAATTGGACAAAAATGGGTGGAGGGAGAAACACAAGTAAAGTTAAAATTATTTGGGAAATGCATATTTATCAGCGATTGTATATTATTAGGTTATAAATTTGAATTACATGTAACTATTCACTATCAGACTGCATTTCATAGTTTTTAAGTTTTCCGCATTAGTAGAAGCATAGTAATTCCGGTTCTTCTTATTTCCCTTTTCAATGAAAGTAACTCTTACAGCAACATTAACGACACATCCAGCACCTAGTACATTCCAACAAACATCAAAGGCAGATTATTTCGAGGGGAAGTCCATCGATGGACACTTTGGAAATTTGGGTCGATTGAGCTCATTATTTATCCAATGTAGAATGCGAGGATTTGCCGTAAAAATCGAACAATTCTGATAATTTTCTTAAATTTTGTTTTCTTGTTTCAACCAATCTAAAATGTACATAGGGTGATTTGCCAATCGTTGTCTCCTAACCCATCGTTGCACAGGCTGACTTAAATTGTCAATATTTAAGTTGTTTTCAAACTCTTCCTCAAAAATAATACTGAATCATGTTATTCGGAATGTTTTCTGTTGAAATGAGGCTTTTGAGATATTTTCTGCTGTTAAATGTGTATCTTAAGACTGTTTTCATATTTTTTGTTTTTTTCGCGCGGTTTTTGTGCAAATTGTTAACAAAAACCTTAAGATTCCTTTTACGGCAAATAAGGTTTTACGTCAGAACCAAATATTTTTCGTATCAGTTCTCTTTACGAAACGTTTGTTGGATAATTTTAACACCATGATTTTGAAAAAAAATTATGATCCATACTTAACCAGAAAAACTGTCGGATCGTGCAACAATTGGTCCGCTCAATTTCCGCCTGCCCCATTGTTGTACATAAGCCCATTGCAAAATTTGTTTGGAAATTTAAAATTAAAAAATTCGTATACCTCCAATAACATTGTTTGATTTTTCTTATAGCCAAAAATTGAAATAAAAATTTTGGAAGCGATTCATTTAGTCCTGAATTATAACAACGTGTTTTGTACTAAACCTAACTTGTACCCCAGAAATGAAATTCGTTGTCATACAAAAAATTCAAAATAGGTATTTTTTTTTATTTTAGTGTTTTGGCAGCTAATTTGAAAGCTTGTTAGCCGTATTATGAAAAGTGTGTTGATTTAAAACTATCGCAAAAACATGTCATGAAATTATTGAAAGCTCCAGAAAGCAAATCCTGCAATTTTACAATACATTTCAATGGATTCCGATTTTTTTTATTATGAAATGGTTGTAACTTTTTTCATGAAATACTTTACTTCTTCTTTACTTGGAAAAAAATTAAGCTTAGAAATAGGCAAAAACAATAATTGAAGACCAACTTCATTTCAAACTTATTTTAATTTCTTGGATATGCGAAAATTTCTTCTTCCATACAAATTGTCATACAAAATTGAACACGTTCATTGACTACATGCAACTTAAAAAACTTGGATTGTCTATTGATATGACATTTTTTTTCTGAATAAGTGGATATTTACGTTTAACTTGCTATGTTAGTAATTTCGGAGCTCTAATAAATTATTTTCCACTCAAAATTTTCATATTATCATATATTTATTTTCAATATTTAATTCAATAATTCAAAAACACATCATATTTGCATAAGTTTATTTTTTCTACCGCCAAATCTAAAAATTTAAGTTTTGCAATTATTAATATCGTTGAAAAAACATATGTATGTATGAAAGTCGGGCAACTTGCAATGTCAGAAAAGTGTCAAAGTCACCTCAACAGCTTAGGCTTTGAGAGACTACTTTTTCTCAGATTTATTTTGAAATCCATCATCCCGAGCATTTACTCAACATTTTATGCAAAGAATCTAAAAAATTTTCTGAAAAAATCTATTTTCAAATTTCGAGACGACAAATATTAAAGAATTGTATTCAATGTAGACAGCGATCCCCTTAATATTGTTAAAAACATTGTCAAAATATTGTACAGTAGGAAATCTACGACCCTTACGCCCAAAAAATCAAAGTCGAAGGTTGGAAGACCCGAATTGTTACTTATCTGATTTTCAATTTTCTCAGAAATTTTAATCTACCGTCACTGGAGACACTAAGTGATATATTTGGCCCTCATCATCCAGAATAATAAACAGTCATAGCATTATGAAACTTAATTTGATCCAAACAGTTTTTCAGCAGTAAAACGTTTGGAAAACATTCATTACAAATAAACCCACTTACATGAACAAGATATTTAAATCAATTAACTTTTTGAAAAGACAAATTCTTATACAAAATTGTATATCATGAGCATAAATCAGTCAAACGATCTGAAACTTTGGGCGTGGTTGTGTCCATTTTCAAGTTTTAAATTGATATTCATTATGTAAAAATCGATCGACTTCTAAGTGAGTCCTAAAGCAATTGATTTTTAAAATCACACCTTCTTCGTAGGGGTAAAGTGGGGCAAAACAGATCACGTTATTTAATCTTTTCACCAATAAATAAGCACTTAAAAATTAAGCATTAAATACCCTCTAGTTCATTCTATGGGATTTCAAAGATATAAAATTTTATGATGGTAGGACATATAAAGAAAAAAGCTCAACACTGAGCAAATAAGGTCAAATAACACTTTACTCAGATGACTTCGGTTAAATTCAGAGGTAGATTTGAGTTTCTGAGAAGATTCTGAGTAGATTTCTATTTCTATAGTCCAATTGTGCATTGGACGGTTTAAATAAAAGTTTCATTTGACGGTTTTTTAAGTTTCATTTGAAGCTGGATAGCCTTCTACTCAGCTTTGTTTATGGAACTTGAAAGTTTCAATAAGAACTTAAAATTTCAGCTGAGTAGAACGCTATAAAGCCTTCAATCAGGGCTGAGTAAGCTTCTAAGAGACCATTCTATGGAACTTTTGGTTACTTGGGAAATGTTCTGCTAAAATGAAGAGATAATTATAAACCAAAAGTCACATTACTTGAATGAAGGTTTTGAAAGTTACATATTGGCTGACAAAGAAAATCAGCTGCCCAATTCCCTTGATTGAACTTTATGTACTCATTAATGAACTTGAAAGTTGCAAAAGTGATTAATATGTACGTTGTAAGTGACTGAAGTCACATAAAGGGCATCAAAAGTACTCAATACGGGATTTACTAAGTCAGAAAAAGTGCAATGGGAGTGCTTTCTTCCTGGCTGGCCAGCTGTCTTTGAGTTTTAGTTTCAGTTAAAACAACATCTAGGCGTGGTCTTGTGATAGCGTGTTCGATTCTCACGACGAAAGGCCGGGGTTCTTTTTTAAATAAGTAATTTCATACTTGAGTGATCATTCTGATGCGATATATGAAGTTAATGTAGGAAAGTAGCAATTGAGTAGCAAATTGAACAAATCTCGACAAACTTTGAAATCCGGCGCGTGGTATCATGGCTGCACCGTGTACTGGTCATAGTAAATAATCAAGAGAAGGTGATATGACCCAGTACCAAGGGTGGAATTGAGATAGAGAGAAAATTGTTGCTCTGTTTAGGATTTTTTTAAAGCTGAATTTAAAGGCCGCTGAAAGCTGAAAAGAAGGTCATTAAGACTTGTTTTGGAACTTGAAAGTTTCAATAAGAATTTCAGTTGGGAGCTGCATAGAACCTCTTTCAATTCAAAAGCTTTTTTGTACCTTTTTTATGGGACATTTGGTTGCTTGGGAAGAGACAAAAGTACACGCAATTTCCAATTTTAAGAATACGGAATGCGATCACGGGGTTCGCTTTTGGGTTTTTTGTCTTTTTTCTAATTTTATTTGTTGATGCTCAACAAATAAAAATAGCTATAATGGTCCAGTTACAGAGATCATATGACCAACGTTTCTGTTTATACGTTGCACATAAGGGTATATTTTTTTTGATATTTTTTTAAATCATGGCCACTAAAAATGTAGAAAAGTGGTGTCAAACCGTACTTTTTCATCAATGAAACGTCAAAATTATATAAGTCACACCAGATAAATTTTTCCGTATTCCCAATGGCGAAGATCTTCACTCACATATTGTGTTGAGGAAGAACCTTGAAGGCAAAAGAACAAATTCTTTCCAGTTCGGATGCTGGCAGGTAGGCAACGAATTGAAAAAAAAACTTGATGGCAGGAGCAACAATGATTATCACATAGTTTCGGGACCGGCACACGAAAACACTCGTCGTCGTTAACTTTGTTGGACTTTGTGTCGCACACAGTACTGTGCTGTGTTGCGGCCTACACGCAACAAAAGTAGATCAACACAGACACAGCACAGCTTCGTTTCGGATGTGTCGTGTCATCAAATTGTGTTGCACTTACTCTGTTTTCGTGCTGTTTTCGGTCCCTGGTTTTTAAGGAAACAGGGCGAAAGTCCATCAGGCCCTGCTCCTTTAGAAGCATCAAGTTTTCTAAGTCCCTCGTAAACATTAACATAATCAATTTCATTTACTTGAACGTCACACCCTAAGTCTGGAAGATATGAAAAATATGCTCTACCACGGTCATTCTCAGTGAAATTAGTGTACACTAGACCGCTGCAAAAATGACTTTTTGATTCCATATGTTTTTTCGATGCCTTTTGGGTCACCAAGCATCAGTGTAAAATTTAAGATGATTTGGTTGATTCCTGAGTTAGCGCAACGCGTTTCAATTTTGTATGGAAATTTGTATGGAAGCAGAAATTTTTGCACATTAAATCATCCAGAAAATTCAAATAAGCTTGAAATGAAGTCGGTCTTTGATTTTTGGTTTTGACTATTCTTAAGCTTTATTTTTTGCTAACATGACAAGCAGCTAAGAATTTCATGAAAAAAGTTATAACCATTTCGAAAAAAAAATCTAAATCCATTGAAAAGTATTTGAAAATTGCGGATTTTGCTTGCTAGAGCTGTTCATGATAGCATGAAATGTTTTTGCAAAGGTTATTTAAATCAATTAATTCTCTGGCAAAGCAAAACACTTTTTTGAGATTTTTTATTTCCATCCTACAGTTACATAGCTTGCAAATAAGCAGAAAAAAAACACAAAAAAAAAATATTTAAATATTTTTTTTATAACATTGAATAACTTTTTTTGGGTAAAAGTTAATTTTTTGCTTTGTTGACATGAAGAGTACTGCAAGAATCAAGGAATACTTTTCATCCAAAGTTAAATTTTTTGGAACTCTCAGTAAATCTCTGGCGATTTTTAAATGAACAATTTTGTTTTCCCATACAAATTTCCATACAAAATTAAAACTCATTGCGCTAATTCAGGACAGAATGGATCGCTTTCAAAATTTTTATTGCTATTTCTGACAGCAAAAACAACCGAAAAAAGTTATGGAAGTTGTAAAAATTTAAGAATTTGGAATTTCCATACAAAGCTTGCAGTGGTTTAGTGTACACTTCTTGAAAAAAGGTGACAAATAAGTTACAAATTTTCAGCGGATTATTTCCAATGTTACCGTCTAGTGTCAAATGGGTCGAAAGGTTTGAATTCTTCATCTGCGTTTTGACATAGCGAAAGAATTGGGTTTTGTTGAATATCTTTTTCAATTTTCTGATTGTATTTTTCAAAAGAGTTTTTTATACATGAGTTAAGCTGGTTGCATAATTTATATAATTTTGTTGATTTGTGGAACTTCTATCACTCATGAAGGTTTTAGGAGCTTTTTGCTTTCTATTTTTTTAGTTTTTGAAATCTTTGTTATTCCAGACAAGGTGTTTAGAGCTATGAGATCCTCTCTTTATTTTTGAGAGTACATATCAAGTTATCAGGTTAGCTATAAAAAGTTTCTACTGCTGTATCAATATTTCCTTCATTCTTCAATGCACTTGACCGCTCTATATTAATGAGCTCTAGTTTTGACCCTTCGTTTCATAAAGTAACAAATTTGCAACAATTAATGTATGGAAAAATCAAAAAATCGTATTTTATTTTAATTTTTTTTCTTGATGTACTCATCATTTTCAACTGTTTGAAATGATTTTTAAGGAAAAATAAAAAAAAACATGAAACGAAGGGTTAAAAGATCGCAGTTCGAATTTTGATAGTCTGGCAGTTCCTCGTAATCCCTGTAGCGAGGCTCGCACAACCCTCAGATTACGACAGGGCTAATCCGAGCATTTTTTCCTAAAAAACTTGAAAAAATTCGGACATTGGATTACGAAATTTTCAACTAAAATCTCGGACCATATACGAGCAAATTCGGCTAACATCCTAAGGGTTCTGCGAGCCTAGATGCCGTCTTCTCACCGCTGCTAGCGTCCTTTTCTACAGTGATGTTTGCACTACAATTTTCGGATCAAGAATGCTCTGGTTGACACAAGTGCCGTTGTATTTATAGTTGAAAGATACAACGCTTTATTGTTGATGTTTTGCAATCGAAGTAGCCTCGCATTATCAGGGTTGTCAGGTGTTTTTTAGTAAATTCTAGAAGTTGACAATAAAAAAGTCTGGATTTGTCTGGATAGTTAAAAAGGCTCACATGGAGGGATGACTGTATGGGAAAAAGTTGTTTTCTTTCAAAACCCACTACCATACTTTCGCGAAAAGCACTTAAACACCCACACGTGATTACCTCTATTTAAAAAAAAGCTTTCATTCATAGCACTAACGCAACCAGCGGCGAGCAGGCGCTAATTCTATGTGAACGAAAGCTTAAACAACCGAAAGCTTAGACCCACTCTGCTGTCAAAATAACTTCTGTATTCGGCTTCACAGTAAATTCAGTGTTGCCGTTATGAGCTATTGGATATCAGTAGTATTTTTTTTTATTGAAACGTTGAGCTTATAGAAATTTCTGGACAAATCTGGATAATTTATGGAAAGTCTGGACTAGACAACATGAGGTCTGTATTTCTGGATGACACATAAAAATCTGGAAAATTCCAGAACAATCTGGAAGGTTGACAACGCTGCGCATTATGTTCGCATGCTCGTTGTTTATTATTACGTGTGAGAAACTTTGATTTTATATGAAATTTGGTATTTTCTTTTTTTAATATATATTTTCCATTACCTTCATATCTATCCTTACGTGTGGCAACTAAAGTTTTGGAATTTTTTTCGAGGCCCCAATACTTATTATAGCGCCAGCACTAAATTTTACTTCGGAAGTCCGGACTTCCTAACTTTTGACAGTTGTGTTCAAAAAAATAACAGTGTATTATATACAACGTTGCCACACATAAATTTGTATCCACCAGAGTATCTCTAAATACATTAAGCGGGCCACAGACTACACAACATTGGTACAAATGCGATGAAATTTTGTCGCTGTGAACACGATTTGCATCGTGTATGGCACTGCTTGTATGAGCGCCCAAACGGTTTGAGTAAAATCGGTCGGGATCGAAATATTTTGTACAAACCACCACCCTCTGCCGGGGTGAATATGTTTTTTTCGTTGCTGCTGCTGTTTTCGCCAGCATTCGTTTGTGTTCGCGTGAAATATATTCTCTTACGGGCAAGAATGAGATACACAAGCGATTCTAATGAATTTGTGGCAACGTTGATTTTATGTGAATTTGAAAACTTTCTTGGCGCACGCTTAAATAAAATGACTCAATATGTTTTGGTCGGAAGTCAGCCATGATGCCAGTTCACCAACGACGTTTATAAAATTTTTATCTAAACGCACAATAAACATAAACGAGCTCAGAGAAAAATGAGAGTGTGTACAGTTCTACGCAGTGATGCCACATTTCTATCGGTATTTAAAAACCCAAAAAAATCTTTTATCGGTTTGTAAATCCTAAAAATCGGTATGAAAATCGGTATTTGAGGTGGATATTCAAAAATGCTTACATTTTCAACTTCCTAACGTATTTTTCTTTAAATAGAAGCGTGCAATTAACAGCAAGTCTAAGAACTCTTATGAATGTTATTTTTTAGTTCAAAACTATCTGACTAAATGTGTTTTAGCATATATTATTGCATTTTCTCCGTAACTTGGTTCTAAGTAACACTAGTTTACACAAAATGACGGTTTTGAAATTTCAACAGAACTTTATGTTTGTTATGACTTCTACATTTTTTTAAATTTTAAAACAATCTGCTTTTGCTGACGAAAGCAAAAATCACAAATGGAAATTCAGCAGAAAATCCGAAATAAGTGTTCCTTTCCAGTACTCATAACTGAATGGAAATTTATTTTAAAAGTTACCGTTTGATAAGAAAAACAGGGGCATGGCGAGCACCTTCAGGTTACACGTTGGTTAGGCATATAAATTAGGTAAAAACTTGAGATATTGATGTTTGGCTAAAATGGGATGTAAATTTGATAAATTTGATAAGGCAACAGATATGAGTTCTAGCGATTAGAAAAGCAATGATTGCAGAAAGTTGGGAGAGTTGTTGCTTCATTTTTTTTATAACCAATAAAAAAAATTATGTTATTCTATAAAAATCACGCATTAGTCACATGAAAATCCATGAATTTTAGGCGAAAATAAATGAGAGATGTCCTCTAAAAGGTGTTCTTTCGAAAAAGATTAAAAACACATAGTTTTACTATAACTGAAACCCATTTTGCCTGGCGTGGTCTTTAATACTGCGATCTCTGCAGCTTAGGTACTTATGATAAAATTTATTTTGCTAACACGATGCATACCCCATCTTGCGACGAGTTAAACAAGGATTGTGATTATATTCAAACGGTTTATGTATTTCCTTGAAAAGTTAGCATCTCACGAGACAAGGGCTTTAATGCGATCGTCAATTGAGATTGACCTTAAGGAACTTCTATTGGCAGTCGCAGAAGGTCGCTTAGTCCATTGGCTTTGAGGTTGAGTACCATAATAGTGCATCATTTGACAGAAAAAAGGAACAAAACAGCGCGAACAACTGAACGAATTATGAGAGTGAGCCGTGGAGATCTTTGCAGAATACTTTAAAAATTGTACAGATCAAAGTTACGCCACGCCAGCTACCGAACTTTGTCTTCTTTCTACGGGACCTATACGAGGATAGCTTGAATGAAGTGGAAATGTTGAAGTGGAATGAATTTTGAGCTAAAATCTTAAAAATCGGTATGAGATCGGTATGTTTTGCCAAAAATCGGTAATCGCAATATACCGATTCTTGGTCAAAATTTTGCTCAAAAATCGGTATAAATACCGGAAAATCGGTATGTGTGGCATCGCTGGTTCTACGAATTGCTCAAAAATCTCGGCGAAAAAGTATACAGTACAACATTTTAAAAGTGAAAATTTGGCAGCTTCCACTATTTACCATATCCTAAAATCCCCAATAACTACTCGCGAGCAAGGTAGTGGCAGGCCAGCGAAAATTATGGACGCAAAGGGACTTCGTTCTCTTTCTCGTGCCTTCAACAACAAGGATTTACTGAGCCAACGGGATGCCGCCAAAAAGTTTAACTGTTCTCACCAGTACATTGGCAAGACATTGAAAAAAGTTGGAATTAAGTGCCGAAAGAAGACAAGAGCCCCAGAATCCTTCCAAATCCCAATGCCGCTGGATGATAAAGGAAAATGTTTTGTTTTGGACGACGAAAATTACTTCCCTCTTTCGAAGACGCACATCCCCGGAAACGATCGATACTATTGCAAGAATAGTTCTAACACATCTCCGAACATTAAATGGTTCTGGTTAGTAAATTTTACAGATTTTGCCTAAATTTGAAAATATAAGTACATTAAACTCAAGTGTCTCGGAAAACTGCTGATGGCGTTCAGTTCGATCTGGTCGAATCCCGACCAAATACAAGTTCAAACATAAGTTTGATGCTGTACATAGCCATTTCCGAGAGAGGTATTTCTAAGATTTTGATGCCGTTTCTACACAAACATCATGCATATGGACAATACGTATTTTGGCCGGATAAAACGTTATCGGACTATGCAAAAAAACAATCCTTCCAGAAAACCCATTCGATCCCATTTGTACTCAAGAACCACAACCCGACAATTATAAAAATTAAAATTAAAGAAATTCTATTTCATAATTTTACTCAGAATACGTTTTAAATTCTTAAAAATGATGCCTATCAACAAAATTCTTCCCAATATCTCATAAAGAGATCCAATTGAGAATATGTATTGAGTGATTCCAAATAGAGCTCCTGCAACGTACAACAACCAAATCACTTCAAACCAAGTTTACCCGCGTTTAAAAAAAAAATGAGATGCCCTAATTTCTCTAATATCTGTTTTCGACATACTTGATACCTGTTGAAAAATCGTTTTAGGTATAAACAATCGTTTAAATAAAGCCAGAATCCACTGTGTAGTGGCTTAGTAAATTATGCAAATCCTCACTTGAAATTGATTCCATTGACTAAGCATCATTAAGATATTTCCGTTTTCTAGAAACCAATCGAAACAAATGATGGGTACCCCAACTATCCCAACAATTGGGTGGCAAGCAGCTGCAAAGTCACTCAAACATTGCCCGAGAACAACCAAGTAGTGACTCGTTGTCGTCGATTTTTCAATTATTCATTTGAACCGGATGGTTTTTTTTGTCTTCCTGTCACCCACTTTCGACATCGCTGCTGGCTGCACTTACAGAGATAGGAAGTAGGTATTCCCGGGAGATGAGATTCATGGGACGTCTGGTCTGTTCCTGGGTGGCATTTGTGCGATGATTTGGATCGCTCCTGGTCGTCTTTGTGCCATTTTTCAAAGTTCTGATTCCGTTCCGGTTTTCCGAAGGGGGCGGATGGCGAACGCGGAAATAGTGGTTTTGTTTCCATTCGATGGTGGTGCAGATGATTTGGTGCGAGGGGGTGTGTAAAGTGGAAACGGGCAAACCACAAGCAGCATTCCAAGTTCAGTACCAGCTGTCGCCGGATTATGATTTATGTAGGCTACTAGTGTCTGGTCGCTTGTCTGGTTTGGTTTCCGGGTTTTTTTTCTCTGCTCTCTCTCTCGCTCTGAGCTTCCACATTCAATCTCTTCAGCATCTTTGTTCTGATCCCTTGTTTTCCGGATCATTTGTGGGAGGATGGTTTGAGGGATGCTCCGGAAGGATTGCGCTGCGGGCTAGATGATGCAATCTTGTGTCCTGTCCTGTGCATCGGCCAGGAGAAAGACTGAGAAAGGCGGAAGCCCGTCTGCAACGGATGCTGCGAGCTGAAAAATCCTGAATGGCGATAACCACAGGCGGCTCTCATCCTTCAAACGGTTTCCCGTGTAGCTGTATAGCTAGTCGGTAGGTACTTTTACTTTTGTTCTCAGGACCAAAAGTTACGACTGTCCGATGATCCGACTGTCCGAGGATGGAAGCTGTAAGACCAGGAGGAGGAAAACAACTACCACACTTGTAGTACACCCGAGAGCTTATATTGTTCTTCCTTCATTCCTTTTAGTGTATTCCTCTGGGCAGTCAGGAAAAATGTGATGCACTTGGTGTTTGGTGTCGTCCATTGCTGGAGCCCAGGGGAAAGTGGAAACGGAAATTGGGGAATGCTGAAAAATCTTCCTTCTGGGCTGCTGTAGAGGAAACTAATAGTTCATTGTACTCCGGTCAGGATCCGTCACTTGGTCCGGTGGTGTTTGTCGGTCCAGCCAGCCAAGGGCCAGAGAAAACCAAGAACAGCAACTGAACGAAACGAAACGAAACGAAACCGAATGGATGGATCAAATCGGTCGACCAGGCAGCGGCGAGAGTGGGATTAATGTTCTACAAATGGGGTTAAAACGATTCTTCTTGTTTGTGTCCATTTCCATTTTTTTGAGTGGTCTAGAAAGTTGAGTGATTTTTTGTTTCTGGATTTCATGGGCTTCTCTTTGGGATGCTTTTTTGGCCTGAGAGAATCAGAGCCTGAATAATTTCTACTTTTAGGATAGAAGCTTTTTAATGGGGGAGGACATTAGATTACCTGTTTTTTAGCAATCGTCATTAAAACGGTGTACATACCTGGAAAGAAAAAAAAATTAAAATTAGTTTGGTGGTACAGAATTTCATAACGAAAAGCATTGATTCATTGTGAATAATATAGAGATCAAGTGAATATTTGTTTATAAAGGATGTTTGAAGATCGTCAAAGATTAACTGAGTCATAGAGCTCGAACCATCTAGTAGTACAACTATTATTTTGAAATTTATAAATGTTTAAATGTGATCAACAATAATTTGAATTCCTTGATCAAACATACATAAAAAATTCAGAAAATATGATGATTCTACATATATAACTGGCGTGGAGCTTAGAGTTGTTTTTCTAAGAAGTGTGTATCTAAAAATAGAAATCGTTGAAAAAAAGTCAAGGAAAACTTTAATATAATTTCGATGAAAGTAAAAATCTTCGATCCATGTTCGTTCCCTGAATTCAGATGCTATACTTTTAGTGATTCACCCAGGTTGGAAATTCATTTTTCTCCTACTTTCAAGGCACGTTGAGTGACCATGTGCCGTCCTATGTGGGTGGGGATCGAGGTGATCAACCCAAGCGATAAAAACCATTACAAAATGCCCAAAACTGCTCAAATTTCTTTAAACATTTAAACTTTTCCTAGTTGATGCACCTTGGAGTTCGCTGGGCCAAATTTCACCAAATAACGTTTGTTGAGTTACTTAGAGAGTCGAGTTCGAATTTGCTGACCATTTATTTATCATAAATTCCAAAAATTTGAGCAACGCAAAGAAATTATGAGGCATTTTTTTTTGGAAAAATTATCACTCACTGTAGTTCATATTTCTAAAATTACACGAGTAAATGATTATGTATTTCCTTCAACTTCTGAGCTTCAAAATTCTCCATTTTATTCAAATTTTATTAGAATGACAAATTTGTTAAAAAAATAAATGCGTGAATATGGTTATAAGACTGAAATACTGAAATATTTTTGCTTTGATAGAAAAAACGTGTGCTGCCTTTCCTGAAGAAACAAGGTTGTTCCGTACTGTTTTGGCCGGATTTGGCATTATGCCATTACAGTAAAAAGGCCATGGAGTGGTACGCCGCCAACAACGTGCAGGTGGTTCCCAAGGACAAGAACCCTCCCAACACGCCAGAGCTCCGCCCAATTGAGAAATACTGGGCTATTGTCAAGCGGAACCTAAAGAAGACCAAAAAACTGCTAAGGACGAGCAGCAGTTCAAGGCAAACTGGCTTTCTGCGGCAAAGAAGGTGGACAAGCTGGCTGTACAAAATCTGATGGCAGGGGTTAAGCGTAAGGCCCGGCAATTCGGATTTGGAAAAGCGGAAGCCTTATTAAATATTTTTCCTGAATTTTATACTAATTAAACTTGTAAAAGAAATTTTATTTCAATTTTTAAATAAACGATTTCACCGATTTACACGCGTTTTCCCTTGACCAAATTTATGTACAAATTCAAGTGATTTGCAATTTTCTTCAATTTTTAAAAGAAGAACTTTCTATCATGTTTTATGGGTCAACTTGGATTTTTTATTGCCTTTATGGTAAGAAATTTTTTATTTTCTTTCCCTTTATGATGTGAAATTTCCCATAGGAGATATTTGTATTCAGAAGTACTTTAGAAGAAACTTCCACCGACAGTCTAACTTTTTTATCTACCGTTATTGAACGTTTATGGAATTTGATTCTTGATTTTTGTTCATGAAAAAAAAAAATTGCCCAGCATAGAAAAGTCAACAACATTTCTTGTGGTTTTGAATCAAAGAAATAATTCTCTGGTATGTATTTCTCTCGCATTCCATGATTAGCCATGAAACTCAAAACGAATAAAGTACATGATGAAATTTAAAAATCATAATTTAAATTTTAGATCCGATTTCATTTTATTGCGATTCAAATTTGTCAAATAAAACATTCATATTATGGAAGACTAAAAATATAGGGATATATTGCAGGGAACAGTAATCAAATATAAGAAGTCTATTCGAAAAAAATGCAACACTTTGTTTTATGAATAACTTTTGAGTGCATGAATGGAAATTGATGAAATTTTCAGTCAAGCTACCTAGTTATGTAATGTTCACATTTAAACATTTTATGACGTTTTATCAAGTGGTTTTTGAGATATCGTCCAATGAAGAAGTTTTTCGACTTTAATTTTTGGGCAACACGTGTGCCATCTATAATACATGCCTTTTTCAAATCAAGGCTATTTTTGATTACGTTCTCTGTTTCCTTTTCCTTTGTTTGTTGGCTTTTCAGTCAAATATAAATAAAAATGTAACAATATTGTTTACATTACGTAATGTAAACAATATTGTTACATTTTTATTTATATTAGACTGAAAAGCCTACAAACAAAGGAAAAGTTCTCTGTTTCCTGAAGTTTGACCCTCAAAATAACTCGAAATTTCGGATTCGATCGAAGTTATGACAATTTTAGCAGATTGTCCTCCTTCGACACAAAAACAGCAAATTAAACTTATAATCACACTACCTCTGTTTTCTAGTAATTGCATCATTCCAGATCTAACCAAATGATAGTATCATCTTAGTAGGTTCTACGGATGTGTTGTTCAGGAAAAAAGGTTGCATTTGGAGGCAATCTTCTTTGTGTATTTAGCCATTCATTGTGTCAATAGTTATGTAACACTAAATGAGTAGCAGCTTTCAAAGATAGTCAAGAATAAGACATAAAATTTTCAATTTTTTCTCTTTGTTCATCTCCAGAATATGCAGGTGAGACTAGTTAACAAAAAGTTTCTGGTTGGAAACCTGCCAGGTGCCCGCTAAAGAGATCGTTTTGCAATCCTTTGCGTAATTTTTCAAAATATCGCCCCCCTAGCGGTTCCAATATTTTGCACACGATTTGACCACCGTATTTTAATTAGAGTCAAGCAGTTTTTCTTCTTGCAGGAATGAAATCAGGCGTGTTTATTAGTCAGCAAGATGAACTAGTAAAAAAAATGTTTTTGTCACTTCCCCAATCGAAATTTCCAATTTGCGCTTGATAAAACTTCATGGAATCAATAATCTTCACTTCATGAATAGTGAAAAATAGAATGAATTTGCACATTTTTAGATCATTTAGAACTCCTTAAATGATTTGTAATATGAATTTTAGTTGAAAAGTTGATTTCCAGCTGTTCTTGAGTCTATCATAAGGACTTTCCCAAATTTTTCGTGACCCTGCCCAGAAAATTTATTCAATGACCTTCTTTATTGGACGATATCTTAAAAACCATTTGACAGAACGTCACACAAATTTTTACATGCAAACATTACACCAGTAGGTAGCTTCACTGATTTTTTTTTTTTTATGTATTTCCATCCATGCATGCAGAAGTTATTAACAAATCAAAGCGTTGCATTTTTTTCGAATATCCTCCTTAAAATATTACAAGAAAGTAGGTATTCCGATAGTTCTTCTCCAAATTTCTCAATTAAAGATAAAGATAAAATCTCAAAAAACACGTGAAACGATAAATCAAAACTGCGTTAATTTAGAGTTTTCAGAGCCACGGAGGAATAATACGTATTTATAAATGTTGATTTAATATGAAAAAATAAAGGCTTTGGTGATATACATTTGAATTATCTTCATAATTCGAAATTCATATTCACAAATAAAACGAGGCAACTTTATTCACTTTTTTTTTTAAGTGCAAGGAGTTATGGAGGTTAACGGATTTTGACTCATTTGAGGATGCTGATTACAAATTTATAATAATTTCATTTCATTAAGTAGTTTTGGTTTTCGGTATAAGTTTTGAAATAGGTGGCAAAATTCAATGAAAAAAAATGGGCACTTTATTGCAAAAGTGTAAAACATAAAAAAAAATAATTAGAAAATATCGTAGTTTTCAAGACGTTTTTAATGAACATGAATCTCAGATATTTGTTAAAGTAAAAATTGAATCGATATGGCTTTGCATTCTTCAATAAAATTATTGAATTAATTGAACTCTTCAGTATTAAACACTTAACTAACTACACCATTTCACCAAAACTAGAGATAATAGACAAACATGACAAAAAATCGAGTTCACAAGGCAAAATCAGTTTTTGAAGGATAGACATTCAAAGTATGTCTGGTGAATTAAAGCGATCCCGTTACAGTCAAATCGCACAAGTTGAACCTTCGGAAGATTTTTATCTTATTTTCGACCAACACAGCTTGATTTCAAGATTCACAACAATAATATCGCCAAAACAGCTTCCAATTCTTCTACATAATAATAATAATGAAAAATTCAAGTTGTAGTCCAGTTTCAGATTTGACAATTCGAACCTTAAAGTTTGATTATATCAATTCTAAGTTATTAGGAATCTTCATTAAGAATAGTTTTGAATATCGGAAATAAAATCTTCATTTAATGATTTTTTATTATATTCAAAAATAATTTTAAGCATTTGGAAATAATTAGTAGATACATAAAAATATTTTTAATTTTTTCTTTAATCATTTGTTGCAAGTTTGTTACTATATCATACCTATATATAGGGGAGATAAGGGCATAGTGGCCACTTTAAGGAAAACGCTCATTTAACCATAGAGAACAGCTATAATATGTGAATTACATCATTGTTTCGTGTTCAGACACTCAAATAGTCTATTCCCTAATTGGATGAAACTTGAAAAAGTAGATAAAAACGTTTAAAAATGCATTTTAAAAATTTTTGCCGAAAGCTGAAAACCAGTCACTGTAGGGGTATAATGAGAACCCTCCTGGGGCAGTATAAGTACCATTAATCAAGGCAAGATGAGCGTTTTCTGCCGGGGAATCTAGCAGCGAATTCGACTCGATGAAGTCAACTGAATAAAAGAGCTACAGCTTGACTTGTTTCATCTGACGATTTGGTCTATTGGTAAGTTGTCGGAGAGGTATTCAGTAGACTCGAGTTCGATTCCTAGTCAAGGTGATTTTTTTTTCATTTATCATTCTTGATCGATGCATTTTGCACTAAACGGTGAGTCGTGGATTCATCAAACAAAGCAATAACAAAATAATCTAGGTCTGTTTGTAGAATTCAAAGAATTAACACATGTTCATAGATTATGTTTCTGGTGTTTTGTTAGACGGATGGTGCTATTTACTAGCCGTATTATGTAACAATCAAAAAAATAAATGGTATGGTATGTGAAAAAAAATCCCCTCCAACAGGAATCGAACTCGAGTCTACTGATTACCTCTCCGACACCTTACCAATAGACCAAATCGTCAGATGAAACAAGTCAAGCTGTAGCTTTATTATTCAGTCGACTTCATCGAGTTGAATTCGCTGCTAGAATATACGGCAGAAAACGCTCATCTTGCCCTGATTAAAAGTGCTCTGTTCGCCCCAGGTCAACAAATTTAAGTAAAAACGCGTTTTAAAATGGATTAAAGTGAAAAATCAAAAGTTTAAAAATGATTAAAAGGTCATAAAAGCTTATTTGGTGGTGCTCAAAAATTATAATATATTCGTCATTTTAGAACCTAGTTGGTTATTATTTAATATTTCTGTAAAGATGAAAAGGATATTTCTATTTTGGGGAAAAATTAATACTATAGGTAGTGCGAAACAAATCCTCATGAAAATCTGATTAAGAAAATACGTACTTTGGTAGAAAAAAGGAGTGCTTATTATGCCTTGGGTGCTCATTATGCCCTTATCTCCCCCAGTATAATGGCTTGAAATTCGAGAGCAAAATAATGAAAATAAAGTTCCAAAAGCTTCATATCTCGGAATCTGATTTGACAATTAAAATTACCTTTAGAAATTGAAGAATGTAAACCAGAATTCACTATAAGAATTTCATTTCAGAATTTATTTTAAAAATTCAATATTTTCGAATAACGATTCGGAAAAATAATCAGTTCTAAATTTGTAGCAAATATTACACAAGACATCATAATTTACAATTTTTGAAATTATTTTGGAAACTATGGAGGTGCTGATTTCAATTCTGTAATGAGTTTTTTAAGCTTTCTTCAGAAATAGGTTAAAAATTCGCCCAAAACAACTATGCACTTTTTTGACAAAAAAAAGGTAAATGTTATAAAAATAAATTTAATTCGATGATAAACTTCCCCGAAGACCACGAGTACAACTACTTATATGAAACTATGACTTTAATTCCTTATCTTGTTTGTTCTTCTCATTAACGAGCTAAATCTGAATTTGGAATATTATTTCTGTTTCTAAACCTGAGCTCAAAATTTGAATTTCGAATCTGTTTCTGATTTCTTCAATTTGATACGTTTTCTTAAATTAAAAAAAAAATTTCTGAATCTTAATTTCAGATCACAATTTAAGATATGAGCCAAAAAGTTCATGAATCTTTTATTCAGATTCTGATGTATTGGATTTCAATCTTAATTCATTTTGAATCCGACTTGTGAATCTCTATACATAAATAGATGGGTTTCGTTTTATGAATCTGATTCTGAGTTTTGAATTCTGGATCGTCATTTTAAAGCGTTGTAATGTTTAAATTCTACAGAAGAATTTAGTTTGAGAACTTCGAATTTGAATGTAGACAAAGACTTATTATGGTTTCTACTTTTCTTTTTTTTTTTTTCATATACGAACATTTTTATCTTAACATTGAAAATGTTAATAAGATTCGAAGATCTTGAATCAGATTTTAAATGAAATGCAAAACCAAATTTGATCCACGATTTCAAAGCAGCTATTCTTTTCTGAATTCTAAAGATATTTCGAAATGAAAATCAAGAACTCTTAACTAAATTTAGATTTAAAATTTTAAAACAGTTATATAATGAGTTAAATTTAATTTTAAATTTAGTTTTCTGGGCTGAATTTCGACCAACAAGAGAATAGCAGTGGAAGGCTAAAACCGTTTATTTATTCAAAAACATCAACAAGTGAGAAAATTTTGAAAACTTGTGACAAAATTCTGAACTTAGGATTAGTTTTCGAGGTTTTGGCTTCAGTTCAGAATTAATATAGTTACGCTTGAATAATCTTATTCAATCATCAAAATTTTATCGAGATTTTAAAATTTTGAGTGTAGATTAGAATATTATGCTTATTTCTTCTGGACTCTCATGAGGGAGGGCGGATTAACTCACAAACCCTTCCTCCCTCCGTTCCTACGGTCATGGTGCATACATATAAATACACCCACAAATCACGCTCTACCCCAATAATTAACTTCCTTCGAAGTAAAATTATCGGTATATAAATCTATGCTGTACCGGCATTCTTATAACTGAAATTGTCCTCCCAACGCAATCGCATTGCAAGAGAACAAAAAAAAACATTTCCCATATCTCATGCCTTTCGTTTGCTTACCGACTCAGATGGTGAACTGGATATAATATCGGACAGGAAAGTTGAGATGAGATGTTGCAGAGAGTTCGATTCTCACTATATTTTTTTTCGATGAACTATCCAATAGGATGAAAATTCCATAAACATATTTCAGTAGTGCCAATCATATCATTTTTGGCAAAGTACACTTTTCAGCGCATTTTCGGCACATAGATTTGCTAAACAGGCATTGGATGTTTGCAACCTCTTCTATGGGTGCAGAACCTCTAGATAAGATTAGAGCCATCAACCAAAAGCTTACATGATACGACATCCTTTCAACGAATACATCGGCAGGAAATTAGATTAACATTTGTCTTTCAGTGATCATGTAGATGGGCAAAATCGGCTCCGAAACCGGTCGATAAAAAAGGTAATTTTTAAATCCTTTTTCCGTTAAGTATAACGTTAAGTAAGAACGTTAAGTATCCTATCTTGTAATGCGTGGTGTGTTATGTATCTAGTAAAAGTACTTACAATTTCGCAAACAAAGTTTCAAACGAATTTTCAAACCATCCTCCTTTCAAACGATTCTCTTAAATACTCAAATGCAACAAGCACTCGTTGCATTCATTGCCCCATTGTCATGGGGTAGGATTTTAATTTTTCGATAAGAACCCTCCGCGGAAAGGTATAATGAAAAAAAGAATCCTTCCTTTCTTAAAACGCCGCCAAGCCAACAATGGCAAGCGGAAATTGGTTCCCACGCGTCGAAAAAAAAAAATTCACGGAACAAAAAATTTTCCCCATCCAGCTGCAACTTTTAATCCTCATCCTTTTAAATGTTCGGGTTTTTTTTCCTGCAAGGCTGCCGTATCCCATAAAGATCAGGTTTAACTTAAAGGAATAAAAATGGGAAAATCGATTTTTATTGATTGTATTCGTGGGAGGAAAAAAACTTAAAAGTAGAGTTGGGAGAACCAAAGCTCCAGCAAAAAGTCGAAGGGCAATCCTTCGGGTGACACATGGCACAGGAAGGAGCTTTTCGCCGACCACGTTTCCCGGAAGCTGTGTCCCGGTTCCCAAGAAGGACGAAGGAAACAGTTGGGAAGAAGAAAAAAAGACAAGATTTTTAACGTCCTTTCGCGTTCTTGGCTTTTTTTTTCTCTTCTTTTCAAGCTTTACGGGTAGAAAATTGTAAAAGAGATGAAGAGTTTTTCATAATCGAACTTTACGCTGCTTGAGACCATTCATTGACGTCGTCTTCTTCGGCGTCGCGAGGGAGGACGCTTTTTTCTATCATCCTTAGACTCTCTGGACCGGGCTGGTCGTTTCCATTGAAGGATGATGCTGATGATGAGTCAATATTGTCGTCTCACGGGTTGCAGCTGCTCGTGCTGGCAGTGTTGCCAAGTCTGGCGACCGGCTTGAATCTTGAATTAAAAATGAGGGACCCAATCGTGAACAGTTTTCTCAACCATTCTTAACGATCGACGCCGAGATAGAAAAAACTTCCTCTAAACGGAAGGCTTTCATTAAAAAATAAGATAATTTAATAGGTTTATCGTTGTCCCTTATCGGGTGCGATTTCCATTTTCTGTAGAGAGCCATTCAGTGCGACACTTTTGAGTTGCTGCGCCTTTTTTTTCGTTTGGTTATATTCCTGGAGCATTCTGGAAGAAGTAGACGATGAGTCGATTTCACTCAATTTGCCATTTTTTTTTTTCCTGTTGGGGAGAGAGTCCACTGCGACCATTAAGTTGATCTATTGTGGTATTACCCCGCGTTACTATTTTTACTTTGCTATGCTACTTGACACCCCTGCACTATTGGTTGAAGCTGCAGTTGTTTACCGGTAGCACTACGAGCACACACATATCAAGGTAGGATCTCCAAGTGCAATCTAAGTTCCCTTGAAAAGATCCATCCACATGCATGTGCTGCATTATTGAGGCGTACAATTCCAAGGTATACACGGCTAGCATTTCACTAATGCTATAACCGCCAACCTTCATCATACTATGTGTGCCAGGTTATGTCACGACCGGGATTCGATCTCATGAACGTTGGCTTAGAAGACAAGTATGCTATCCACTAGGCCACGATCTGCTGGCATTTCAATTTGCCATGGTACGCTTCCCCATTTCTGGTACTTTTCCGATTGGGCCGCATCGATTTGAGTAAAGGGAAATCAATTTTATCATCGATTTTCCTGCTCTTCGTCTTCCATAAGGGCAGCACGACTCCGACGACGACGACACCCGATGGAACGATTTTAATACGTATATTTCCGGGTTTTTCCCCAACCGCCACAACAGGGCAGCATTACACCAAAATCCTGGTCTGGATTTTTCGGTTGTCTTGGTGGTCAAAGGCCTTTCCATGTAGCGAGTAGCTGTTTGCGGCGACTAGCAAGCGAAATAAAATCCCAGGCACGTTTCGGTGCGAAAAAAAGCCGCAGTGGTGATAAACGAAAAAAAAAATCGTCCTAACGGAAATGTTTCCTGGATTCGCCAGGCCAGGCCAGGAGCCAACAGGAGTCGCAAGGCTCGTAAATAACGTTTTTCTGTAATAAAAGTCAATTAAAGGGGGACGCTATTAATTATCGTCTGACAAACAGCTGAGACTTGCCTGGCGGTTGCGATAAAACAGAACTGTTGCAGCAGAGCAGAGCATAGTGTCTAAATTGACAAAGTGGTCAAAATTATTAAAATTGTCAAAATTGTCAAAATTGTCAAAATTGTCAAAATTGTCAAAATTGTCAAAATTGTCAAAATTGTCAAAATTGTCAAAATTGTCAAAATTGTCAAAATTGTCAAAATTGTCAAAATTGTCAAAATTGTCAAAATTGTCAAAATTGTCAAAATTGTCAAAATTGTCAAAATTGTCAAAATTGTCAAAATTGTCAAAATTGTCAAAATTGTCAAAATTGTCAAAATTGTCAAAATTGTCAAAATTGTCAAAATTGTCAAAATTGTCAAAATTGTCAAAATTGTCAAAATTGTAAAAATTGTCAAAATTGTCAAAATTGTCAAAATTGTCAAAATTGTCAAAATTGCCAAAATTGTCTAAATTGTCAAAATTGTCAAAATTGTCAAAATTGTCAAAATTGTCAAAATTTTCAAAATTGTCAAAATTGTCAAAATTGTCAAAATTGTCAAAATTGTCAAAATTGTCAAAATTGTCAAAATTGTCAAAATTGTCAAAATTGTCAAAATTGTCAAAATTGTCAAAATTGTCAAAATTGTCAAAATTGTCAAAATTGTCAAAATTGTCAAAATTGTCAAAATTGTCAAAATTGTCAAAATTGTCAAAATTGTCAAAATTGTCAAAATTGTCAAAATTGTCAAAATTGTCAAAATTGTCAAAATTGTCAAAATTGTCAAAATTGTCAAAATTGTCAAAATTGTCAAAATTGTCAAAATTTTCAAAATTGTCAAAATTGTCAAAATTGTCAAAATTGTCAAAATTGTCAAAATTGTCAAAATTGTCAAAATTGTCAAAATTGTCAAAATTGTCAAAATTGTCAAAATTGTCAAAATTGTCAAAATTGTCAAAATTGTCAAAATTGTCAAAATTGTCAAAATTGTCAAAATTGTCAAAATTGTCAAAATTGTCAAAATTGTCAAAATTGTCAAAATTGTCAAAATTGTCAAAATTGTCAAAATTGTCAAAATTGTCAAAATTGTCAAAATTGTCAAAATTGTCAAAATTGTCAAAATTGTCAAAATTGTCAAAATTGTCAAAATTGTCAAAATTGTCAAAATTGTCAAAGTTGTCAAAATTGTCAAAATTGTCAAAATTGTCAAAATTGTCAAAATTGTCAAAATTGTCAAAATTGTCAAAATTGTCAAAATTGTCAAAATTGTCAAAATTGTCAAAATTGTCAAAATTGTTAAAATTGTCAAAATTGTCAAAATTGTCAAAATTGTCAAAATTGTCAAAATTGTCAAAATTGTCAAAATTGTCAAAATTGTCAAAATTGTCAAAATTGTCAAAATTGTCAAAATTGTCAAAATTGTCAAAATTGTTAAAATTGTCAAAATTGTCAAACTTGTCCAAATTGTCAAAATTGTCAAAATTGTCAAATTGTCAAAATTGTCAAAATTGTCAAAATTGTCAAAATTGTCAAAATTGTCAAAATTGTCAAAATTGTCAAAATTGTCAAAATTGTCAAAATTGTCAAAATTGTCAAAATTGTCAAAATTGTCAAAATGGCCAAAATTGTCAAAATTGTGAAAATTGTCAAAATTGTCAAAATTGTCAAAATTGACAAAATTGTCAAAATTTTTCAAATTATCAAAATTATCAAAATTGTCAAAATTGACAAAATTGTCAAAACTGTCAAAATTGTCAAAAATTTTAAAATTGTCAAAATTGTCAAAATTGTCAAAATTGTCAAAATTGTAAAAATTGTCAAAATTGTCAAAATTGTCAAAATTGTCAAAATTGTCAAAATTGTCAAAATTGTCAAAATTGTCAAAATTGTCAAAATTGTCAAAATTGTCAAAATTGTTAAAATTGTCAAAATTGTCAAACTTGTCCAAATTGTCAAAATTGTCAAATTGTCAAAATTGTCAAAATTGTCAAAATTGTCAAAATTGTCAAAATTGTCAAAATTGTCAAAATTGTCAAAATTGTCAAAATTGTCAAAATTGTCAAAATTGTCAAAATTGTCAAAATTGTCAAAATTGTCAAAATTGTCAAAATTGTCAAAATTGTCAAAATTGTCAAAATTGACAAAATTGTCAAAATTGTCAAAATTGTCAAAATTGTCAAAATTGTCAAAATTGTCAAAATTGTCAAAATTGTCAAATTGTCAAAATTGTCAAAATTGTCAAAATTGTCAAAATTGTCAAAATTGTCAAAATTGTCAAAATTGTCAAAATTGTCAAAATTGTCAAAATTGTCAAAATTGTCAAAATTGTCAAAATTGTCAAAATTGTCAAAATTGTCAAAATTGTCAAAATTGTCAAAATTGTCAAAATTTTTAAAATTGTCAAAATTGTCAAAATTGTCAAAATTGTCAAAATTGTCAAAATTGTCAAAATTGTCAAAATTGTCAAAATTGTCAAAATTGTCAAAATTGTCAAAATTGTCAAAATTGTCAAAATTGTCAAAATTGTCAAAATTGTCAAAATTGTCAAAATTGTCAAAATTGTCAAAATTGTCAAAATTGTCAAAATTGTGAAAATTGTCAAAATTGTCAAAATTGTCAAAATTGACAAAATTGTCAAAATTTTCCAAATTATCAAAATTATCAAAATTGTCAAAAGTGACAAAATTGTCAAAACTGTCAAAATTGTCAAAATTGTCAAAATTGTCAAAATTGTCAAAAATGGTTTAAATTGTCAAAATTGTCAAAATTGTCAAAATTGTCAAAATTGTCAAAATTGTCAAAATTGTCAAAATTGTCAAAATTGTCAAAATTGTCAAAATTGTCAAAATTGTCAAAATTGTCAAAAATGTCAAAATTGTCAAAATTGTCAAAATTGTCAAAATTGTCAAAATTGTCAAAATTGTCAAAATTGTCAAAATTGTCAAAATTGTCAAAATTGTCAAAATTGTCAAAATTGTCAAAATTGTCAAAATTGTCAAAATTGTCAAAATTGACAAAATCGACAAAATTGTCAAAATTGCCTTGAATTTGTATCAGCTTTTGATGAAATTTGTTTCCATTAAGACTGAGCTCTCAAAATATGTTCTCTTTCATTTGAGTTTAATGGACGTGCTCTGGATTGTGATGTTTCAAGCTACCGTAACATGATCCAACTTTTTCCTTTCAAGCTAAATGCATTAATGAATGCATTTCATGCTTCGGTCCAGCGCCACAAGTTAGGCAACATACTGACCAGGTGCAATGTTCAGCTTTCCGTCCAGCTAAAATTGTAACAAAAGCAGTTTGCAACTTTTTCCCAGAAATCAGTGGAATCCTTTTTGTGCTGCTTCAATCTGGAATCAACCGACCATCGTGGCCAGGCTTTGTGACCATCAACCAGGAATTACGACAAAACCCGGAAATGAGATTCAAATCAAAGATAAAAGACAAAATAGTAAGCTTTCATTCATTGTTTGAGTGCCCCGGCAAAAGCGAACGTTATCGTTTTTGCTTTGCTGCAAGAGCAGGAAAATTTCAGTCATTAGTTTCGAAGCCCGGTTATGGAGCTTCAGAACGGCAACGAACCGAATCCCGGACTAACTTGCTCTGCCACGATTCCTCTGGTCAGGAATCTCGGGAGGAAAACTGAGAATCCTTGTCCGAGATAAAAGAACCTGGGTGGGATTGCCGGTTTCGTTGATGAAGCTTAGTTGAATGTGCTCAGTATCTCGCTTTAGAATGTAATTTTTGGATTGGTAATAATTTCTGTTGGTCCAGTTCCGTTGACCGAGAATTCATATTTTCAACTTGATAAAAAACAGAACTTAAAGTGGATTCTGTTCCTCCCGCGCTAAAACCTTCTACGGAATTGAAGTGAAAAGTTACTACCGAATTAAGCCGTTTTTAAATCCAATTTTCCCTTTGTGGATTTATTTTCTGGTGCCCAGGTCCCGTTTCGTTGAATAATTGTCCTTTGAATTTATTCACGGACAAGGGATGACGCCCTATCAATCTCGGAGTTGTACTTGAAAAGCCATCCCGGGAGCTAACCTCTGATTGCACTTCAACAGCAGAAGCAGCTTCTCCTTATCAAATCTGACATCCAATTACAGCATCAATCAAAGATTGTTGTCCCGGGCGAAATTTTCCGGTATGTTTAGGAATCCGAAAGCATTATTATTGTTTTTTTCCTGCAGCAACGCTACAACGTTTTGGTTTGCATTGGGTAACAAACTTCCGGTCTTTGATTTCCAGAAGGTTGTCAACAAGGGTATCATATCTCAAACCATTTTTATACAAACGTATGAGAAAGAGAAGTGTCAACTTGTTTGCGTATCTCTGAATATGCTTTGCTTTAACTCAAAAGGTTGAACACAATCGTCACAAACGTCTGTGAGAGTAGCTAGGAAAATTCGCGAATAATTGGGTATTTTGACAATTAAGCAGAAAAAAATCTAAATTTTTGACAATTTTTACCATTTTGTCATTATAGTCATTTTTGCCATTTTTGCCATTTTTGTCATTTTTGTCATTTTTGACATTTTTGACATTTTTGACATTTTTGTCATTTTTGTCAATTTTGACATTTTTGTCATTTTTGTCATTTTTGTCATTTTTGTCATTTTTGTCATTTTTGTCATTTTTGTCATTTTTGTCATTTTTGTCATTTTTGTCATTTTTGTCATTTTTGTCATTTTTGTCATTTTTGTCATTTTTGTCATTTTTGTCATTTTTGTCATTTTTGTCATTTTTGTCATTTTTGTCATTTTTGTCATTTTTGTCATTTTTTTCATTTTTGTCATTTTTGTCATTTTTGTCATTTTTGTCATTTTTCTCATTTTTGTCATTTTTGTCATTTTTGTCATTTTTGTCATTTTTGTCATTTTTGTCATTTTTGTCATTTTTGTCATTTTTGAAAATTTTTGTAATTTTTGTCATTTTTGTCATTTTTGTCATTTTTGTCATTTTTGTCATTTTTGTCATTTTTGTCATTTTTGTCATTTTTGTCATTTTTGTCATTTTTGTCATTTTTGTCATTTTTGTCATTTTTGTCATTTTTGTCATTTTTGTCATTTTTGTCATTTTTGTCATTTTTGTCATAAATGACAAACTTGATAATTTTGACAATTTTGACAATTTTGACAATTTTGACAATTTTGACAATTTTGACAATTTTGACAATTTTGACAATTTTGACAATTTTGACAATTTTGACAATTTTGACAATTTTGACAATTTTGACAATTTTGACAATTTTGACAATTTTGACAATTTTGACAATTTTGACAATTTTGACAATTTTGACAATTTTGACAATTTTGACAATTTTGACAATTTTGACAATTTTGACAATTTTGACAATTTTGACAATTTTGACAATTTTGACAATTTTGACAATTTTGACAATTTTGACAATTTTGACAATTTTGACAATTTTGACAATTTTGACAATTTTGACAATTTTGACAATTTTGACAATTTTGACAATTTTGACAATTTTGACAATTTTGACAATTTTGACAATTTTGACAATTTTGACAATTTTGACAATTTTGACAATTTTGACAATTTTGACAATTTTGACAATTTTGACAATTTTGACAATTTTGACAATTTTGACAATTTTGACAATTTTGACAATTTTGACAATTTTGACAATTTTGACAATTTTGACAATTTTGACAATTTTGACAATTTTGACAATTTTGACAATTTTGACAATTTTGACAATTTTGACAATTTTGACAATTTTGCAATTTTGCAATTTTGACAATTTTGACAATTTTGACAATTTTGACAATTTTGACAATTTTGACAATTTTGACAATTTTGACAATTTTGACAATTTTGACAATTTTGACAATTTTGACAATTTTGACAATTTTGACAATTTTGACAATTTTGACAATTTTGACAATTTTGACAATTTTGACAATTTTGACAATTTTGACAATTTTGACAATTTTGACAATTTTGACAATTTTGACAATTTTGACAATTTTGACAATTTTGACAATTTTGACAATTTTGACAATTTTGACAATTTTGACAATTTTGACAATTTTGACAATTTTGACAATTTTGACAGTTTTGACAATTTTGACAATTTTGACAATTTTGACAATTTTGACAATTTTGACAATTTTGACAATTTTGACAATTTTGACAATTTTGACAATTTTGACAATTTTGACAATTTTGACAATTTTGACAATTTTGACAATTTTGACAATTTTGACAATTTTGACAATTTTGACAATTTTGACAATTTTGACAATTTTGACAATTTTGACAATTTTGACAATTTTGACAATTTTGACAATTTTGACAATTTTGACAATTTTGACAATTTTGACAATTTTGACAATTTTGACAATTTTGACAATTTTGACAATTTTGACAATTTTGACAATTTTGCAATTTTGACAATTTTGACAATTTTGACAATTTTGACAATTTTGACAATTTTGACAATTTTGACAATTTTGACAATTTTGACAATTTTGACAATTTTGACAATTTTGACAATTTTGACAATTTTGACAATTTTGACAATTTTGACAATTTTGACAATTTTGACAATTTTGACAATTTTGACAATTTTGACAATTTTGACAATTTTGACAATTTTGACAATTTTGACAATTTTGACAATTTTGACAATTTTGACAATTTTGACAATTTTGACAATTTTGACAATTTTGACAATTTTGACAATTTTGACAATTTTGACAATTTTGACAATTTTGACAATTTTGACAATTTTGACAATTTTGACAATTTTGACGATTTTGACAATTTTTACAATTTTTACAATTTTGACAATTTTGACAATTTTGACAATTTTGACAATTTTGACAATTTTGACAATTTGGACATGTAGCGCCTTTTCGCCTTTTAATGTTCGGCTGTTATATTTATGGCACATCAGGCAACTTAAGTTAAACTTACGTGGAGACTACCCTTTCAACAACTGATTCCACGCCTTGATATTTATTTAGTCATCACAAACCCGTCAACAACATCCGGAAACCCTGAGAAGCCGGCTTGTTTCCGCGTTAGCCTGAAAATCCCCAACCCTCATCGGGTTCATCTTGAAAATCCTCAGAGGGCTTCCCATTTCAGCCCTCGAGAGCCCTTCCCGAATTCGTTGATATTCATGTCACGTGCAGACCGCAGCCTTTCTTCTCTCATTCATCCGGCCCAGTCAGTCAGTGTCCCGATTATATTGCACATGCCGGAAGCAAGTGTGTTCAAATTGTGTACATATTTACTCACATATCTACCAAAAGCCGCGTGAATCCGGAAAGCAACAGCCCCCGGGATTCGTATTTCGGAGTCAAAAAACTCTTCCGAGATAATCCACGGTACATGAAAGCAATCAGTATCTCATTTCCGGTCCCGGAACTGCAACGAAAACGCGTGAAGCCGCAGCTCGCTCGAGTCAAACCGAAAGTGATTGACTGGCTTGACTTACGGTGAAAAGATACTCACACCAAGTTCGGTTCCGGCATTTCTTTTTTTACTACCTCCTGCCATAAGTGAGGCTCAATGGGGGACGCGAAAGCCTTGTCCTTGTCCTTGTTTATGAAAGGCTTTTCTCTTTCTCTTTCGAATGAAAAAAAAAGTATAAAATCCAACTAAACCAGTTTCCAGGGCTTGGAAACAATTTCTTGTCTCCTGAGCCGTAGAGTTGTTAGAGAGCCATCATCATCGGCAGGATCCGGCGCAGCCTCTCGACGAAGCAGAAGAAGATCTCAACAAAATGGGAACGACGAACAAAAGAGGTACCTTCAACGTAAGAGATTCCGGAACACGCCGAAGGATGACAGGTAGGTACTTCAAGACTTTCGAAGGCGCTGGGAGAACGGAAGAAATTCGGTCCGTGGCAACACCTTAAGCACCCGAGAGGGAGAGGAGGGAAATTCAATTTAGCGCAAGTGGAAAATGCGAAGCGGAAATTGTTTTAAAGCCACTTCGATGAAGCACCAACTACTAGGAGGGCGATTGTTTTCTGGTTGGTTTGACTAGCTAGATGGCGGTTTTGTGTTCTCTGGCTCGGGGACTTGTCAGGTGATTTGGCTAGGATTGCTGTCTCATTATTGAGCATTTGATGAGATTTGGGCGAGGTAAGCGATACTTGAGCTCCGGTAATTTGCTTTTGGGCGTGTTTCGGAGCTTGTAGTTAAGCCTCGCTGTAATCCTCGAAAGATAACGAGAATCTATAAGAAATCCTTATTAGATTTCAACAAATATGAACGTTGAAGTCCCCATGTAAGTCAGTCGTTTGTGAAAAAAAAAAACAATCAAAATACAGATATGTAATTGAGAAAAGACTTTTGAGTTTAGCCTCATCTGCAGGTGAAGAAAAAACCTGTTGTTTTTGAATGAAGAATCGTGA
Organism: Uranotaenia lowii; assembly: GCF_029784155.1. Lineage (NCBI taxonomy): Eukaryota > Metazoa > Arthropoda > Insecta > Diptera > Culicidae > Uranotaenia > Uranotaenia lowii. The sequence goes on from NC_073692.1 coordinate 39,204,509, forward strand.
TTTTTCATCTCATATGGCGACCGTTAAAAGAGATTGTAGAAGTTTCAATACACTGTTAAGCATTTTTGGTAGCGTATTCTCCCGGAAACCGATGATGGTCTCCGATATGAAAATCAAAATTTTGAGTAATTTTCTTTCATTTTCCCCTAAATTTTGTTAAAATACTTGGATTCTGATTTGTGCAAGATGATCTCAAGGTGTAAGTTACATCGCTTCTTTCAATCACTCTTTTTAAAGATATATTTGATTGATTGATTGTTTGATTAGAGAGACTTAAAACTTAAAAGTTCACTCATCTCTGAAAGATATATTTCTCAAAATCGACTTCCACACTGGCTCGACACCAACTTGGACATGTTTTATCTTTTAATTGTAGAGAATATTGGGGGTGTATAAATAAGTACATCGAATTAATGTATATTGATTAGGAAAAGTATGAGATTATTTAATTCATAAATGTATCACTAGAAGACACACCTTGTATCTTCGCAGAGAGAGCATGATGTCACGAAAAGTTTTTGAGAGTTGAGTAAGAGTGTTTGAAGTTTATCGAGGAGTGAGAGAGCTTCGGTAAGTCTAAGGAGAGTAATCGAGCGTCGGCAGAAAAGAGCTGTTGATAGAAGGTCAGTTAACAAAGAGAGCTAAAGAAAGACGGTGAACAAAATAAAACCCCTTAGAAACGAAAACTCATCTGTTGTTCTCTAAATAATAAGTAACATTTTGAAAATCATCCCATCTTGCACGAAGACAACTCCCCTGAGATTTTTTTGAATTTCATTTTCGGATTCAGCGCACACGATTTCACATAAAAAGCATAGATTGGTCAATAATGTTCTCGAAGTTTTATTTTCAAATTTTGTAAACTACCCAGTCAACCGAAGATCTGAAGTGAAACACATTCTACTAGAGTGCATAAAATACAACATACAAAGAAGTAATTTATTACAAGGAACAACATTGTAATCAGTGCTACAAAACAAAAAAAGCGAAGAAAAGAAAGTGCTAGAGTTCATAAGAAAGTGTGATTTGAGTGATATTTGATGTACAAATGAGAGGGTGAAAACGTATCGTTAATCCCTCGATAAATACAGTATACAAAAAAAAAAAGATCCGAAGCATGATTTAAGCAGTTCAAAATTTTAGTTCTTATTGTCACTTTCAAGTTCCAAAACAAGTCTAAATAACCTACTTTTCAGCTTTCTGAGGCCTTTGAATTTATCTCCCAAAAATCGAAAAATGAGCAAAAAATTCTTTCTCTGTCTCAATTTAACCCTAGCTAGACAATCAAGAGAAAATTCTCTTGATTATTCACTACTGGCTGACCCGATGTGCTTTGCCACACCTACTAAAATTGATGGAAATTTTACAAAAGAGATTGATTCTTATTTTTTTAAATGTTGTTTTCAAAACCTGACCTGGCATCCAGTCATTATTTTATTTTTAAAATTAAGACTCTTTATTTATTCATTTATAAGTTCCAAAATTGTATCACATCACAATAAATGTTTTACTTGTAGAAAATTCTACTCCCAAGCCAGATTGGTTCTATTTTTTTTCTACAAGCAATAATCGCAGCTCAGTAGAACTTCATTGGTTACGGATATCGCCACTGCGCAAAGCTATGGGTTCCATTGGCTTGATTAAAAATAACATTATGAAAGTCCCCATGTTTAATAATCAAGAAAACATTTCTCGCACCCCAATCTGTTCTTTGCAAAATTGGCTCTGTCATTTCTCAAGTTTTTAAAAAAAAAGTATGCACCTCTCGCCCTTTTCTAGCTCCTCACAGAAAAGAAAGGAGACTCCTCCTAAATTCTTATGTACTCCTGGATGACAAATTTGGCCCTGTTTGCTTAAAATGATATCGAGTTATGCTAAAAATGTATGATATCCTCCCTCTTCCATATTCCTCCCCCTATTTGAGGGTTCTCGAATAAGTATAGAAATATTTCTTCATCCCAAAAACCAATGAAAGAAGGGAAGGTCCCAAATGTAGAAACATTACTCGTATCAAAATACAATCTCATACCAATTTTTCGTTACCTTTCGATTGGTACGCTCTGTTCATCTTAAAAAAACATGGTGGCATCTCTTCCTTTTTGTTTCATATCATGCATTATTTTTACTTTGTTTTATTTATGTAACACAAGATTACAATAATTTAAAATGTTACAATGTGGTGGATGTTTGTTGTTTTTCTTTTAAACTAATTTGCAAATCGTTCCATTTTCGCAATTCTAATCTGAATCATGTCGTTTTACTCCATACATTCTTTTAGCAGACTTCTTTTAAACTCTGATTTCTTGTTGATAAGTTTTAAATTAGTAAGGAAATTATTCCAATTTGCAATGCCTCTAACAAAAAAGGATCTGCAATAATAAGAGGAGCTATGCGCCCGATCAGGAGGGAAAAACTAAATTATATCAAAATGAGATATTTTGACTCTAGTTTTTCCTATCAAAATGAGTTATTTATTCAGTACTCGTAGGATGTTAAAATATCTCAAATTTTATCAAAAAATCTATGCGACCATAGCTCAATTATATCAATTTTAGATATGCTCCTTTCAAGATTACATCTCATTCAGATAGCATAGTTTGATATTGGATAGAACAAAACCTATCAAAATGATAACTTATCAAGATATGAGTGCTTCGAGAAAAATTTGTAGTGGAATGTCAATACGCGATGGAAGCGGTGCCGAATTTGGGTGATGGTTTTCCACTAGTCAAGTGGGATGCAGCTTAAATTTCATCCAACTTTTGACAGATCATACGGGTTTTTCTTAAGGAGAGAAAGAATAACTTTTCGATTCCATCGCCCATAAACCAGATTGTATGCTATAAACATGCACCATTTTTGGCTTCCAAAAAATTGGATTCAATTTTATGGATCTGTTGAGCGAACTCATTAATGCACGGTTTAGGCCGTTGACTTCGATGTCCGTGTTTTGCAAATATATCAAAATATGATATAATCATTTTATTTTAGGACAATCCGAAAAAAATCTTTATAATTGAAAATGAGCTCAACCTCATATAAGTCTGTCAATCAGAATAAGATATAATTCAGATTGGAGAAACTTAAAATCGAAAATTTAAAGTACTTAATTATAACTAAATCAGTTGTAAATATCTTGGCGAGATACGTTTGAGTTATTATTTTGATATGCTCTCCTGATCGGGCGGAGGGATGAATATGTTTCCGGTGCAAGAATTCGAGGCATCGACAGGCATGATCGGTATTTATGAAATTTTTCGACCGAACAATCAATGAGAACTTTTTGAAGATGGAAAACTCGAGAATAACGTGACAAATTAAAGATATATCGCACACAGGAGTTGAGCGCTACGCGCAACCTATTTACTGATCTATCAAATGCTTTCAAATAAACGAAATCACTGTTAATAATCAAAGGATAAACATAAGTCTTGAAAAGTTTAATTTTGTAGCTGAATTTAAATGTATAGTTGTTAGGTTTCGTCTTTTGTTACACCATAAATCTTTTCATTGCACCATAAATCTTGCCGCATTGAGCATTAACATGTCGATGCCAGGTTAGATCTCTGTCAAAAGTAACACCAAGGTTTTCGGCGTAATCTACGAAACTGAATAACGCTATAATTTCCAGTAATTTTTTTTCTTTCGAGTATAGTAGTTTTACCATCTTTGTGCCATTCGCGTCTTTATCAACGTTCCAGTTGGCGGACAGTTATTGAAAAACTTTTCCGGTACAACTGTGTTGGATATTTTACTCTTGGGCTCGAACTCGCGGACATCGGCTCAGGAAGCAACAGACTTGCCAACTGAGCTATATCACAAGCCCGGAGATCGTTAATGAAAACCGAAAAGAACAAAGGCCCTAGAATTGATCCTTGAGGAACACCCGATTCGATTGGTACAAACTCAAAGTTGCACCTTTTGAAGAAAACAGATTGAGAACGGCCTTTTAAGAAAGATTGCACTCCGGGTTTGCCGCAACTTACGGTCAGATGTAGAAGCAAATCAGTGCTGCTCAAGGTTCCGAGCAGACCAGTTACACAGGGAGGTGTTGATCTGTTGAAATCAATACTGATATTATGAAATCGTTTGGTACATCTTTGTACCTGAAAATAATCACATTTTCGTAGATGACGGAAAGAATTAAAGAAACATAAGCTATCAAAGAACGAAAGAACATAAGCCGTAAATATCATGAATTTTTCGAAAAAGATACAACGGCTCACCGACAGGACTTGAACCTGCAATCTCCGCTTCAGTACAACGGCGCGTTAGCCAATTCCACCACGGTGAACGTGATGAAACCGGCGACCCCGAGCAATCGAGCTCTGCCGATCAACTGCTGGACCTTCTATCGAAAACACAATGTATATCCCGCATGTGATCTTTCCCGCTATTGATATCTCTTGTTTCTCTAACCCCACCCATCGACTCGGGATTTAAGTCGAGCGAGCACATGGTCGATTGCTTCGGGTTTGCCGCAACTTACGGTCAGATGTAGAAGCAAATCAGTGCTGCTCAAGGTTCCGAGCAGACCAGTTACACAGGGAGGTGTTCCTCTGTTGAAATCCCTGTGTGACTGGTCTGCTCGGAACCTTGAGCAGCACTGATTTGCTTCTACATCTGACCGTAAGTTGCGGCAAACCCGAAGCAATCGACCATGTGCTCGCTCGACTTAAATCCCGAGTCGATGGGTGGGGTTAGAGAAACAAGAGATATCAATAGCGGGAAAGATCACATGCGGGCAGCGTTGCCACATTAAAATCTGTATTTTTGAGGCAAAAAATCTTTTAAATCTGTACAAAATCTCAAAAATCTGTATCAAAATCTGTATCTAAAATTATTATTCCGGATACTAACGCTGTCATACGATTACCTTTTTATAGTGCGAAGCACATTAAATTTAGCTGCGCTCCTGATTACTGCGGACTGCGGACTATCAAATGTGTGTTAATGTCATGTCACCCCCCTGTCATACCTTTTTGGTTTAACTTTGTTCGAATTACTGCAACTGCAAAAGTTTTAAGAAATCAAACTTTCAGTGCAACGGTCAATATAAGGTCATACAAATTTTTGAGTGGTAATCTTTTGTGCAATACATTATAGAACTGTGTCCGTTCTCGGTAGAATAATCAATTCTGATTTGAAAATTGTTGCAACACGCAAATGTCTCTGTTGTGAGCCAGTTTCTGCACTAAGTTGTATTCACAGTATACTGCGAGAAAAATGTCCACATCCGCAAATACAAGACAATGATAATTAACTGGCATTGAAAGATACATTTCGTGTATTGTAAAGACTTATCTTGATATTCTCGAACACATGTTTAAAACTGTTTTCAAACTTTTGCTTATCGTGGTAAGCGCTGTTTTGTTACTGAAGATTTTACAAATTGCGCGTGTGACAATAAAAGTTGGATTTTTTAAGTGAATTATTATCGAACAACTCGAAGTCTTTGAACACTGTCTGATTTGCAGAAAATCTGTATAAAATCTGTATGAATTTTCAATTATCTGTAATCTGTATATACAGATTCTTGGTTGTAAAATTTCTAAAAAATCTGTATGAGTACAGAAAAATCTGTATATGTGGTAACGCTGCATGCGGGATATACATTGTGTTTTCGATAGAAGGTCCAGCAGTTGATCGGCAGAGCTCGATTGCTCGGGTTCGCCGGTTTCATCACGTTCACCGTGGTGGAATTGGCTAACGCGCCGTTGTACTGAAGCGGAGATTGCAGGTTCAAGTCCTATCGGTGAGCCGTTGTATCTTTTTCGAAAAATTCATGATATTTACGGCTTATATTCTTTCGTTCTTTGATAGCTTATGTTTCTTTAATTCTTTCCGTCATCTACGAAAATGTGAAAGATTGCACCATTTTTACAGTTGAACTGGAAAAATTATATTTGGAAATCACTTTATTGATAAATACTGTATGTGAAATACGATACAAGGCTTTTGCAAAATCTATCATCAAAAGTATAGCAATTACTTCAAGAATGCAGTTTCTGTGCATATTGTCAAGATAGCCAAGAAAAGAGCTTCCCTTTTTTTTTGGGATTGGAATAACTTTAGATTTTTTTTGGCGTTCAATAGATTTAAATTCAATTTCTTGTGAACTAGAAGGGCAATGCAATTCTTTAACTTCGAGATGAGTGAAGTTAGGAGTTAGATAATTATTATTTCGGGACTTCTCTGCGATAAAGCCAAATTTCCTGCAGATTTTTCCAATCAAAACTTCTTCAAATTATTCTAAAATAACCTGACAGGTAAATCGAGATTAAGGAGATTTTTTTCACGCGCATTTTTTTTTGCTTCAGTAATCATAATGTTCACTTTATTTCGTTGGGTTTTGTACTTATTTCTATCTTCGACTGACTTGGCACTCTTCCAAGACTTATAGGCCAAATTTCTGTTTATGATTGCATGATTTATTCCATGGTTAAACCATTCATTCTTACGGTTTCTACGATATGTTAGTGAATAAAAAAAACTAGTGAACTCCAAGCAAATAATTATTGAAAATATCAACTAGCATATCTAAATCTTCAATGCTATGGAAACGGATCTAATCCTATTCTTCGCGAAAAGCCGAGAGTGAATTTACATCTAAGTTTTTGTAATCACGAAACCAAAAATCTTCTTGTGGAATAATTTTTGGGAAATCAAGCGATACAAAAATTGAGTCATGATGCGATATACCTGACAAAGAAATTTTACTAACTCGGTGTATGATTTCAGGAGAATCGGTTAAAAGTAAACCAAATCTAAAATATATAGTTCAATAATAAAAAAAACTCAGAGAGACGCCTCAATTCAAAATACAAACTAATTCAAACACGACGACCTCAAACACGAGGACTCCAGCCGACATCACGACGACGCTGACACCGACGCCGAGAATGCTGGACACCGGCTGTTAGAAGCAGTTAAGAGTTTGGATTCAAATTAAGTAAGACAGCCGTAACGGATGCACGCGGCGACACAATTTGTAAGTGCGAAAAAGTGAAATAATTGCAAGTCATAAAGTGTGTTAATTTAAAGTTTTTATATTTTTATCGAAATACAGTTCTTCTGAAGATGGCTGAAATCATCCAGTAGGCCGAAACGTTAAAGAATTGTTATTATTTGATTCGACAATCACCGAAAAATATCAACTTAAAAAGATAACAACAACTGGCGGTGATCAAAACCCGTAAACAAAAGTAAATCAAGTAAAGAACTACCGGGATTATGGAAAAAAACGTGGGTTCCCCAGAGCCATCTTTTACAGGAGGGTTGTAAAAAAGGCCGAAAAAGAGTTTATTTTCATTCATAAGGAATTCAGTCAATATAAATTCGGTGCAGTGTACCTCGCTATTGTGGGATTTCATGAGAGCTCTACATTTTAGATTATTTCTGAAATATAGTTCTTGGTAATATTCTCAATGAATACGTTCCAACAAAATTAAAACGACGAACAAATAATAGCAAAAATCCGCCATGGTTCACGAAAGAGCTTGTGCATTTAAGAAATGAAAAGCAGAAGGCACACGAAAACAGGAAAAAGAATCCATCATTAGACACTAAGTTATAACACCAAGAAGCCAATAATCGACCAGCAATACGCTTAAGTACTTCTTTCCAAGACATCTATATATATAAAAATGAATTTCTGTCTGTCTGTCTGTCTGTCTGTCTGTCTGTCTTTCTGTCTGTTCCCTATAGACTCAGAAACTACTGAACCGATTTACGTGAAACTTGGGAGATGGAGGTATTGGAGGCCGGGGAAGGTTCCTATTATGGTTTGGGACCCCTCCCCCTAACAGGAAGGGGGGGAGGGGCCTCTCAATCAAAAGACAATTTTTTGCATAACTCGAGAACCAATCAAGCAAATGGTATCAAATTTGGCATGGGGTGGTATTTGGGAACGGGGAATATTTCAATGAATATCAGGTACCCCTCCCTCCTCTCAGTGGGGTGATAGGAAGGGGGAGGGGGGCCAACATACAATTTTTCATATGACTCGAAAACTAATCAAGATATTCGAACCAAATTTGGCATGGGAAGGTATTTTGATGCGAAAAATATTTCAATGATTATTTGAGACCCCTCTCTCTTTGCAGTTGGAAGGGGGAGGGGCCTTTTTCATATTTTTTTTACATAACTCAAAAAATTATAAAGCGAATGGAACTAAATCTGGCATGGGAAGGTATTTGAATACGAAAAATATTTCTATGATTATTTGAGACCCCTCCCTCTTTCCAGTAGGGAGATATAAAGGGGGGAAGGCCCTCTTTTTAATTTTTTCATAACTCACATACTATTCAAGCAAATGGAACCAAATTTGGCATGGGCGGATATTTGGGAACGTGACATGTTCTATATATAAAGTATAACTGGAGAGCTGATCGAGCAAATTGAACCATATTTTGCATGCGAGAGTATTTCTATACGAGAAATGTTTCTATTATAAATTGAGTCCCACCTTTTTTCAGCGGAAAGATATAAAGAGGGGAAGGGGGCCTATCATACATTTTTTTGCATAACTTGAGAATTAATAGAGCAAATGAAATAAAATTTGGAATCAAAAAGTATTTGAGTACAAAAAATACTTTTATGAATATTAAGTTCTCACCCCTCCATTCAATGGAGCGAATGGAAGGGGGATGGTACTTCCTTTCAAGTTTATGCATAACTCAAGAATTTACTACGCAAATAAAACCAAATTTGGCATGGGATGGTATTTCAATGCGAGAAATTTTGTTATGTCAAACAATTCCTTTCTTGCAGTGGGATGATAGAATTGGGAATAAAGGAAGGGAAAAGGAAAGCTTACATTTAGCTATTTTTTTTTTTACAAAATCCGAGAAATGGACGAAACTTAATATGGAAAATCATTTTGGTACGATTCTATGATTATCTGACACACCATCCTCCTTTCAGTGAGTAGGTACATAGGAGGAGGGAAGTGAGCACAATGCAATTTTGTTAGCATAAGTTCTTAATTCGAAGCCAACAAATGGAAACAAATATGGCATAGAAAGGTACTTGGTTACGAGATTCTTCGATTGTTATAGACCCTTATGCTTTACAGTGTAGAGAGGAAGAGAAAAGAGGGGGTTCTATATAAATTTTGTTGTAAAGCTTAAAAAATTATCAACCAATGGAACAATATTTGATACAAGAAGATTTTTGGGAACAAAAAAAAATGGATATGATTATTGAAGATCACGATCTCCATTCAGCAAGGGGAAGGGAAGGACAGGGGGGCAGGGGGTCTCTCTTATCAGTTTTTTAGCGTAAATCCCGAACATATCAAGCAAAAACAACCATATTTTATCAGTTGGATTGTTTGCGTACGATTTATTTGGAACCCTTCTTTTTTAGGGCGAAGCTTAAAGAAACAGATTACAATTATCAGATCTTTAACACAATCAAGATTCAGGATAGTAGTTTAAGTTATTTTTGTGTAGCAATCCGAAACTCCAGCTGCAGCTCTCATTTTAAATATAGTGGTTGCTTTTGAATTATGTTATATTTTCATTTAAAATAATGCCAACAAAACAATAAAAATTTGAATAAATTCTGAAATATCATTCGATTTGAAAAGGTGTAGCAAAGCACACCGGGTCAGCTAGTATAATATAAAAATTGAGCAAAACATAAAATCGAACCCAAGAAACTTTTTTAGATATGTCAATACAAAATTAAAAAATAATTGATTTCCAACTCGCATGCACTTTGGCAGCATAGAAGGTCAAAATTCCGACGAAATTTGTAATCTATTTGCCGACTTTCTCAAAAATGTTTACACTAGTTTTTCCGAGCAAGATCGTGATACTTCCTTTTTTAGTTATCTCTCTGATTCAACGGCATTAACTGTAGTAGAATCAATTTCCTTTGAAGAAATATGTAAAACCATTTCTTCCTTAGACAGCACTAAAGGGCCCGGGCCTGATGGAATTCCTCCACTTCTTTTAAAAAATCTAGTAAATGAACTGAATATGCCATTGTTTCTTCTATTTAACTCTTCATTGAAATCAGGTGTTTTTCCTCAAGTATGGAAAGAATCATTTCTTTTAAGTCAGGAAAAAAATCTTACATACAAAATTACAGGGGCATAGCCATTCTATCGTGCATACCAAAACTTTTGAAGCATTAATGAACGAAAAATATATAACCAAATTAAAACACTAATTACTGAAAAGCAACATGGAATTGTTAAAGGAAGATCTACAACCTCTAATTTGCTCGAGTTTGTCACCTATAATATTTGCTGTATGGATCGCGGTAATTCTGTACAGGCTTTATACACACACTTCAGTAAAGCATTTGACAGAGTTGACATCCCCATGTTAATTTTTAAATTAAATAAACAGGGATTCAGTTCACACCTACTGAAATGGATGTGGTACGCCGCCATGGCCGCCAAGAACCAGACCAGACTCAAACCCACACAACCATAGAGTCTTTTTCCGTATCCAAATATCTTCCCTTGCCAATCTGGTTTCATTTGCTTGAATACTAATCGAATACTGCAATAAAAATTGCATGGAAGGCCCCTCTTCTTTTGTTCTCCCCACTGGAAGAAAGGAGGGGTCTCAAATAATCATTGAAACATTTATCGTATCCAATACCCTCACATACCAAATCTGGTTCCATTCTCTTGAGTCATTTTCGAGTTATGGTTAAAACTATAAGAGAGCCCCCTCCGCTTTCCCTATTTCCCCTTCGTAAAAAAGGAGGGGTACCAAACATTCCTAGAAATATTTTTCGTAGCCAAATACCCTCTCATGTCGAACCCTGACCTTCGTGGTGATAATCGAACACGCTACCTCAAGGCCACGATTAGATGTTGTTCTAGCAGAAATTAAACAGGTGCACCCACCCAACCAGATAGAAAGCCAGCCAGGAATAAAGCACCTGAATTTACTTTTTGTGACTTAGTAAATCCCGTTTAGAGTACTTCGGGCACTTTTGTGCCATATTTATGACAAAAGTCCCTTTAAACATACATATAAATCACTTCTGCAACTTTTAAGTTCATAAATGTTTTTTTTCTGATGCTAGAATCTGCCTGCAAGTGCTACTGGTGAGTTGATGGGAGCGCCCAAACACTCAGTACTTTTATGGTTCAAACGTCGGATGCTGTGCCTATCGATGCGCTGCTGACTTGTGGGAATCGACGCCGATCCAAGGACGCTAAGTCGCCAAGAACACTCACCATTGAGATGATCGCTGCTAGCTGTGAGTCGCAATTTTTTTTTCTCGATACAATTTTTAATTGCCTATTATTGCCTATGCATAAAGTTATTGATCGAATATTGAATACCGATTACTGCTATCGCTCGTAGTTGAATTAACCTGGAGACTTAAGAGAAGCATAATGAACATATCGAGTGAAACAAATGTTAGTTTTAGAATTTTCTTTATTCATGTCGTTCTAGTTGTAGGTCTTGCTCTTAAATCAGTTTTGAATTTTGACTTAGTACTTTTAGTTTTCACAAATGGATAACGATTCCAGAAATGATACCTCTACGAACTTCTCAATTACTCGGGCTGTGATGCAAAGTGTCCTTTTGAATGATAATCTCAATATCTGTCACATGAACGTTCAAAGCTTATGCGCCCGTCGTTTAAGCAAATTCGTTGAATTGAAGCATATTTTTAGTCAAAGTAAGGTCGACATTATTTTTATGACTGAAACTTGGTTGAGTGAAGTTGTCAATGATCAAGTACTAGATATAGACGGTTTTAATCTGGTTCGAAACGATCGGAATAGGCATGGTGGTGGAATATGCATTTACATAAAAAAATCTCTCAATTTTCATATTGTAGAAAAGTCGAGCAACAGCAATAGTTCCTCTTTCGGTTTTCCCACAGAATTTATCTTGATGAAACTTCAATTAGGATCTGATAAACTTTTCTTCGGAGTCTATTATAACCCCCCAGATGTTGATTGCTCCGAAACCTTGCAATACCATGTACAGCAGTTTTCCTTAGTTGCAATAACAGTTTCCTTATTGGAGACTTCAACACAGATTTAATGAAAAATTCACGCAGAATAACCAAATTTAAAGAAACGATTTCTAGCCTTTCGCTAAGCTGCTTAAATTATGAACCTACCTTTTTCCACAGGAATGGCTCTTCGTTACTAGATTTAATCCTTACGGATACACCTGATAAATTTAATCGTTTTAGTCAAGTTTCTGTACCAGGTGTTTCTCATCATGATATGATTTTTGCATCTTTGAATTTCGGAAAACATCAAGAACACCAAGGCTACTGGTACCGTGACTACAAACATTTTAATGTGAATGAGCTTTTTTCTAATCTGTCTAATGTGTATTGGGACCCCTTCTATAGCATCAACGATCCCGATATGCTTGTCGAGATACTGAATAGATTTCTAACAGAAATTCATGATTTATACTTTCCGTTGAAATTTAGAAAATTCCGTAAAAATAACTGGTTTAACAAGGACATTCAAATGGCTATTATAAATAGAGATATTGCATACAGAACATGGAAGCGAACTCGCACTTTAACAGATCGAAACACCTATAAAGTTTTAAGAAACAAAGCAACGTCTTTGATTTCAAAAGCTAAGGTAAACCAAGAAAAACGTTTTCGAAATTTGACGATTCCTGCAAAAAAGTTCTGGGACAACTTGAAAAAAATTGGATTAACCAGCACACATAAATCTGTTTTAAATTCCAGTTGCAGTGCATCTGAAATTAATTATTTTTTTACATCGAATTTTACCAAAAACAACTGCACAGCTTTACACATAAACGAAAACTCAAGTGGTTTAAACTTCAGACCTGTTGAACAATATGAAGTGGTTAATTCCATTGCTGAAATTGATTCAAATGCTGTGGGCATGGACAATATACCTATTAACCCTCATCCGCATTAGGGTGTCATTTTGACACCATTGCAAGTTTGAAGGCTTGTAACTTTTTTCAGAAGCTTCAAAATACAAAAATTTCTTCGGGGACCCTAAATGAATTCAAAAGTTCTTCAATATTGCATCTTTACTTTTTTTATGGATGAACCCTGGAAGCCTGGACAAAAAAACTCCCTTTTCCGACTTTTGGTGTCATTTTGACACCACAAAAGTAAAATCTATTTAAGTCGTTTGAATTATTATGAACTTCATATAAAACTTATATCAATAGAAACCTTGTAATGTCAGTAAAATATGTTTAGAACATTATATACAGCTAAAGTTACAAGTTTTCTCGTTATTCAGCATGAAAGAAAAAAAATCTGAAAAAACATGCCTCACGAAAACTGCTGTAGTTCATATGTTACACGTCCAAAAAAATATTTGCCTTATGCATATGAAAGCTGAAGTTAATGTCTACATCATGAAGACAAGAAATATTTTTTTTTAATTTTTTTTAATGAAATGGTCACAAAAAGTTCAAAAAAGTGGTCTAAAAAACCTACTTTTCATTCGATTGCTAGTAAATACTGTTTGAGCGATGCTAGAGTTTTGAGAAAAATATGACTACAAAATGTATTAAAATTCCAACATTTTGCTGTCTTTAGATTTTTGATGCAACAAAAATTGAGTTTACTGGAATTTTTCAAAGTTCACTACTTTGCGCGATTTTTTTACAAATTGAAATTTCATCTGTTTTTGTGGTCCACCGTCAGGTTGTACCCGGATTATCAGTGCTTTTACTTTGTTTGGACCAACCAAGAGTATATTCATTGGAAAGCACATTTAATCTCCATTCTAGTAAGGTGCTACAATTCACGCTGTGAGATTTCACAAAAATATGAAAATTATAAACATAAAATCATTCCTGAATTTCTAGAACTACAAGCACGTCGTCCAGCAAAACGTGTTTGTTTGCTCTCCGAGTAGGTACGGTACGGTCAGAGAGCGAAGCCGACAGACGAAATAATGATGCGTGTCGTGACTAGCAAACGTGAACTACTGTCAATAGAAAATTTCCAACTAAGAAACGTACGACACGCATCATTATTTCGTCTGTCGGCTTCGCTCTGTGCCCGAATCACCACCCACCGTACCTTCTCGGAGAGCAAACAAACACGTTTTGCTGGACGAGGTGCTTGTAGTTCTAGAAATTCAGGAATGATTTTATGTTTATAATTTTCATATTTTTGTGAAATCTCACAGCGTGAATTGTAGCACCTCACTAGAATGGAGATTAAATGTGCTTTCCAATGAATATACTCTTGGTTGGTCCAAACAAAGTAAAAGCACTGATAATCCGGGTACAACCTGACGGTGGACCACAAAAACAGATGAAATTTCAATTTGTAAAAAAATCGCGCAAAGTAGTGAACTTTGAAAAATTCCAGTAAACTCAATTTTTGTTGCATCAAAAATCTAAAGACAGCAAAATGTTGGAATTTTAATACATTTTGTAGTCATATTTTTTTCAAAACTCTAGCATCGCTCAAACAGTATTTACTAGCAATCGAATGAAAAGTAGGTTTTTTAGACCACTTTTTTGAACTTTTTGTGACCATTTCATTAAAAAAAATTTAAAAAAATATTTCTTGTCTTCATGATGTAGGCATTAACTTCAACTTTCATATGCATAAGACAAATATTTTTTTGGACGTGTAAAATATGAACTACAGCAGTTTTCGTGAGGCATGTTTATTCGGATTTTTTTTCTTTCATGCTGAATAACAAGAAAACTAGTAACTTTAGCTATATATAATGTTCTAAACATATTTTACTGACATTACAAGGTTTCTTTTGATGTAAGTTTTGTTTAAATCGGTATAACACGCCTAAAGTTATAACGATTTGAGCTTGTGGTGTCAAATTGACATCACAAGTGCTGATTAGGGTAATGAAATCTAATGCGGATGAGGGTTAAACTCATAAAGATTGTTCTGCACTCCATATTACCTTTGGTTACCCATCTTTTTAACTCTATTATTCTAAGCTCGAAATTCCCTCTTTCGTGGAAGAAGGTTAAAGTTATACCTATTCCGAAAAAATCTAATGCATCGGGCATAACAAATCTAAGACCAATTAGCATTCTGAGCTCGCTATCTAAAGTGTTTGAAAAGCTTATAAAACAACAAATCTGTGACCATATCAACCGTCATAACTTTCTAAACAAGTTTCAATCTGGTTTCAGGCCTAGCCATAGTACTGAAACTGCTTTGATGAAAGTGCACAATGATATAGCACTCGCTTTAGACAAAAAAGGAAGTGCACTACTTCTTTTGCTAGATTTTTCAAAAGCTTTCGATAGAGTGGCACATACTAAACTTGTTCAAAAACTGTTACTAAAGTATAATTTCTCCAAATCAGCCGCAGATATGATTAATTCATACCTTCAAGGGCGTTCACAATCCGTTTTCTACAACGGCTTGTTTTCCGACTTCTCCCCAATTGATTCTGGTGTTCCTCAAGGGTCTATCTTAGGTCCAATTTTGTTTTCCTTGTTTATTAACGATCTTCCTTCAGTTCTGGGTTTCTGTTCAGTTCATTTATTTGCCGATGATGTTCAGATATATTTATGCTGCGATGGGTTATATTCCTTACAGGAATTGGGCTCTAAAATGAACCATGGTCTAGCCAAAATTCATGAATGGGCAACTGATAACCTGCTGCCTATCAATCCTGAAAAAACCAAAGCTATCTTCATCAGTAGACTGACCACCACCATCACGCCCCCCATTCTCACCTACGATGGAAAAGAAATTTCATACGTTGAATATGCTGAAAATTTGGGAATAATTTTTGACCAGAATTTCTCCTGGGATCGTCAGATAGCTACGCAGTGTGGTAAAATATACGGTTCGCTTAAAAAGCTCAATTTGACAACAAGACATCTAGACTCGTCAACAAAACTGCGCCTCTTTAAATCATTTGTTTATCCTCTATTTATCTATGGAGATTTTCTTTACCATAACGCTTCGGAAAGATCAATGAACAGGCTCCGTGTAGCACTAAATTCGTGTATTCGATATGTTTTTAACTTATCAAGATTTGATCACGTCTCACACCTTCAAAAATTTTTGATAGGTTGTCGATTCGAAAGTTTTTATGCCTACAGATCAGCGACTGTAGTCCACAGAATCCTGAACACAGGCAAACCTGAGTATTTAAGATCACTTCTAGTACCATTACGAAGCTCTCGAACTGGTTGTCTTGTTATTCCACGGCACAACTCAGCTTATTATGGTAATTCGTTCTTCGTGAGAGGTATCGTAAATTGGAACGTTATCCCTTTCCATATCAAGTTAATCAAAACTAAGTCAGAGTTCAAAAAGGGTTTATTGGCAGGGCTTACGGGTTAAGAACGACATAATCATTATCATTACGAAGTTTTGAAATAAAATAAGTATTAGGCAAGTAAATCACGTGAAGAACACTTTGTAACAAATTATAAGATTGTATCTTACGTTACATAATTGAAATAAATAATAATAATAATAATAATAGAATATATGGAACTCATGGGTATTCCAAATGATCGAACTTAAGAATTGATTCTGAAATAATTTAATTATTAATATATTCTCTGAATCCGATACAGATGAGGAATTAAAAAATAAGTCATTCAATAGAACATATCATCCAGCAAATGCAGAAAAGGTTCTGATCGAAAAACCCTCTTTATTCTCGATTTAGCTCCGCCCATTTTTTTGACGCTCGGATATTTGAGGCTTGATATATAGCTCAGTTGGCAAGACAGTTGCTTCCTGAGCCGATGTCCTTAAGTTCGAGTCCAAGAGTCCAAGAACATCGATCAAAGTTGTACCGGATAAGTTTTTCAATGACTGTCCGCCAAATTGATGTTAAAACGACTATACTCGAAATAAAATAAACCCAGCTTGATTTGACTCGTTCGTTAAACTGTTCTTGCAGCGGCAACATCGGGAAAAATATACCCGTAAGAAAGAGTTCGGCCAGTCATAGAAAAGAGTTAATCTTGAATTCAGTTCAGTATGGATTTAGAAATTACGACATTTCTCTTTGTCAGTCAATATGTAGCTTTCAAAGCCTTCATTTAAGTAAATATGTAACTTTTGGTTGCTTGGGTAATGTAATTATCTTTCCATATCTTCACAATGATTATATTGTTTTTTTTTATGATGATAGAACATTTGGTGCTTATGGATATTTCAAATGATCGAACTTAAGATTTGATTTTGAAATTATTTTATTCCGATATTGAGAAATCCTAACATTCATACAGAAAATATTTTCCACGATTCAATATTAAGGACTTATCTCTGATCCCAGTCAGAAAAAGTATTGTTTTATCGATTGACAGCGCGCTGCCGAATCAAAACGGCCCTCAACAATTGCGAAATTGATGATATCTGTTCCCCGAAACCCTCGGGGAAATGGACAAATCAAATCATTTCAACATCATCAAAATCCATTACCATTTACCATTTGCTGGCGGCTAGGCAATCCTGGTGCAGGATGGTCAATGGTAAAAAAAATGAGATGAGAAATCTACCTTCAGGCTGTTCGGGGGAAAAATGCGTCTATTACGTGATGAGAATTCCTTTTGTTGTAGATTTTTTTTGTCTACCATTCGCTTCTCACCGGGGAAAATTCCTTGGTCGGATTCAGTTGGTCGGCGGCAGCCGATTTTTGCTAGCTAATCTTTTTCCGTTTCTCTCCAACTCAATCGTTATAATCTGAGTCGATCTGCCCGTGAAGGATAGCAACATTGAAGGAAATAAAACCGGAAACGATTATCCCTTCGGGCTATTACTGTACCGGACCATACGTGACATTGTACGCTCGTTATAGATTTTTCCCTCCGTGCTCACAATCGAACGAGCAAAAAAACGGAACCCGAGGCTTTTGTTTCTCGAATCTCGTGTGTTTATGAGCACGGTAATAAAAAAAAAGTAAGGGAACGATGCTTTTAATTTCTTTTCAACGATTTCCTCATGCCACCGACGGACGCCGAATGAAAACGGGGGCGCGTTTAGAGACCCCGGGGGGAGGTTTTACAGAGCACAACGATGACGACGACGACGACGCTGCCGATATCCGGCAGCGGCAAATCAAAATTCGATTCAGGTTCCTGCCATACAGGATTACGATCACGTAAAATTTCCTCCCTTCCATCCGGAGGGAGGGTGATTTTCTACTTCTACCAGAGGCCCGAGCCCGCCATAGACGTCATTGGAGCAGCTTAGACCGGAAAATGATTTTTATGACTGGTGTCATTAAATTGGTCTCACATTTTCTAAATTGCCCTGTGAGGGGGTTAGATTGAGGGTAAATTTCCATCGGAGAAAAAACCGGGGAGATGTTCAACGGTTCAACAGCGGCATATAATGATTTTAATGAGGGGTTTCAAGCGAGTTTCGAAATATCTGTTGAATGTTGAATGTTGTGTAACGTATGCATATATCGGGTGAAAGCAGCTTTAAGAAGAAATTTGCATTTGAAGTATTTTAAAATATGCACTTGAAATCTTAGTTATTTTTTGGAATTTTCCATTAGAGAATTAATACTTTACTTTCAACTTTAAAATAGGATCAGATACCTTAAAAATGAAATTTTTATTTAATCTCTGAAGTTTCATAAAATCACAACTTCAAAGCAAAGTTAAAATCTAAATGCCTAGTCGAAACTCAAATCTGTTTTTAATGCTGTAATGCTGTGAAAAAAGCTCGTAGATTTTATTTTCAGTCTTATGAAAAATATTTACATTTAATGATGGTGAAAATTGAGGAACACTGTGCAGGGAAAAACTGTACAGAACGCACCAGTTAAGCATTAACGCTATTTACAGCGCTAAAATCATGTAAGAACCGAATTTGAGGTTTACGACGATACAGGGATTTATTTTACGTCTTACTAGAAAAAAAAAAACAACGATAAAAACTCAATTTTGATGATGTTTTTGTTAAAAACTAAACCAGCTAGAGAACACACCGTGAAGTAGAATGCAGGAACAAGAAGAATAATGATCGTACATCAAAAGTTAAGTTACATGTTTATCGTATTTTTGTAAACTAAGCATACTTTGACAGAAATTCATTTGTTATTGCTAAACGTATTGAAAATTTCGTTTCTTGAAATACACTTTTTGATATCCTTATAGTTAAAAACGCCTTCAAGTAGGCAACGAAATTCAATTTCTTGGCTGATATCGCGGCAAATATGGCGGCAGATGATTTTTTCGAGTCAAGTATTAGTGCATTTTCTTAATTTGTAAAAGGACGAAATTTGATATAACTACACACAAAACTTTCGAGGCTTCACTTAGCAAAAATACTGTGTTACTTTCGATTAGCAAAAAGAGTTGTTTTACTAACGCGATAGCAAAATAATTATTTTGCTTGGTTCTAGTAAAAAATCAGCCTACCTAGCCGCTTCGTTTAGACAGCAGCCGCCGGCTTCGAGAAAAAAATAGTTCGACGCGAATCAGTGCTTTTGAACAAATTAGATGCTGGCGGAACCTGCAAAGACTGGGCTGACAACGACGGAATGGAAGCCAGGTCGACATCGCTGCATGTGATGGACAATTGGATGAAGATTGACACCGGGAGCAGACAGGTAAGAACCGATTTCGCCAATGGAAAGTCCGGATTTGAATTTGAAAAATTCATTGGTTTTTTTTTCTACAGGTTGCTGCTGCCATCAGGATGACCGACTTAAGAAGTAAGCCGATCTGGCCTCATCTGTTTTCTGCTCGGCGGATGGTCCAGTTACTGCGGTCAAGTGCTGTTTTGTTTCTCAAGTGCAGAAAGTGTAGTGAAATTTGAAAAATAATTTGTCAAATAAAAAAGCGAAAATAACATTTGGTTTTCTATTTTATAAACAGATATTTCTCCCGAATTTCCAACGAAAAAATAAAAAATATTGAATTTCAAATCCAATAAGATCTTTTCTACCGGTTTTTGCTAAAAAAAGTGAGCAAAAATTGCGGCGGCTAATTTTTTCTCTCGTTTGCTAAAATTTCAGCTCGAAAAAATTGCTAAAATGATTGCTAAGTTTCTAGCTGGTCAAATTTGAGCAAAATTTTGCTAATTTTCGGCCTCGAAAATTTTGTGTGTATGCATTTTTATCATAATGTGGGAGTCAGCAAATTAAAAGAATTACATTTCGCTATGATATCCGTTTTTTTCAAAAAATAACATCATTCTAAATTCGAGAGCAAAACAGGTGGTCTGACACTCTTTCTGCCCTAATTATGATACGATTGTTTTTAGCTAAAAATTGTGAAAACTAAAAGTTATGGAAAAAAATATTTATAATCATCCAAAGAGGCATACGATTGGGAAAAAGAAAAGCTGAGTTTTAATTAGTCTGCGCAGTCTGTTTTAAAACCTCTGTTTTTAAAACCTGAAATGTTCATCATGAAGAATTAAAGGTTTCACGAAGATTCGATTTATCCTTCAGTTAATAAGAATTTTAGCCGTTTCGATGAAATTTTCACCTAAGAAATGATAGAGAAGCTTGTTTGCCGCAGCAAAAATGAAGAAAAACATCATTCGTATCCATTAGTAGGCGTATTTTTGAAAAAATAATGGCATGGGCCATCTTAAATATCCGAATTTTGCATCTCGTACAGGTTCCCCTACATCATTTTGCAGTGCGTATCTTATAGATAAATATAATTTAACGCTCATAAGAGCCATTTTTTTGGTGCTCACAAATTATAATATCTTCGTCACTTGAGAACCTTGGTGGTTTTTTCAAATACTGCTGTAAAGATGATAAAGTCTGCTTCATTTAATATTGGAACAAATTCTTTTGCTCATTGTGGCGCTCCTAGTGGACGGATTTGGAAACTTTTTTCACCCACGTGTCGGGAAATTCATTACCTTTCACCATGTATTTATGTCATAACACCAAACGATAGCATTTTGTAAACAACCGCCATGGAAGCCGAACGGAGAGATCAAATTGTGCACAGTTTTCTTGAAAATCCATTGTTGTCGGCATCGAAGCTAGCTAAACAGCTTAAAATGCCCAGAAATACCGTATGGCGTGTTATCAAGCAGTACAAGGAAACATTGACGACGGCTCGGAAGCCGCATTCGAAGCGTCGGAGTGGAACTGTCGACCGGAAACTGCGTGGGAAAGTCATCAAGGCCGTGAAGAGGAATCCCAATCTTTCAGACCGCGATTTGGCCAATAAGTTCCAGGCCGCTCACAGTACGGTGCGACGAATTCGTCTCCGGGAAGGAATAAGGTCATTCCGAGCCAGCAAACAGCCAAATCGGACGCTGAAGCAGAACAATGTGGCCAGAATCCGTGCTCGAAAGCTGTACGACCAAGTGCTGACCAAGTTCGACGGATATATTCTGATGGACGATGAGACCTACGTGAAGGCGGACTTTGGGCAAATCCCAGGTCAAAAATTTTATTTGGCGACGGCTCGGGGGGATGTACCTGCAAAATTTAAGTTCGTGTTTGCGGATAAATTCGCCCGCAAGTACATGATTTGGCAGGGGATATGCAGTTGTGGACAGAAAACCAAAGTCTTTCTCACTGACAAGACAATGACATCAGAAGTCTACAAAAAAGAGTGCCTACAGAAACGGATTCTGCCGTTTATTCGTGCCCACGACCGTCCAGTAATGTTTTGGCAGGACCTCGCAAGCTGCCATTACAGCAAAACGGTTATGGAATGGTACGCAACGAACGGGGTCAGCGTAATACCGAAGGACCTCAACCCCCCAAACTGCGCCCAGTTCCGGCCGATAGAGAAATACTGGGCAATCACGAAGCGGAGGCTTAAGGCAAAGGGAAAACTTGTTAGGAACATGACTCAAATGAAGAACTGGTGGAATCAAATCGCCAAAACGGTGGACGAAAAGGGTGTGCGCCGCCTAATGTGCCGTATTACGGGAAAAGTACGAGAATTTCTTCAAAACAGCAATGAATAATTTTTTTAATTTTTTTTTATGAAAGAGTAAAGAAAATGCTACATTTGTATGAAACACAAATTATGAATTCGTTAATAAATGACTGAACTACACGCAATTGTTTGTGTTCCAATTTTAAATGAAGCAGACTTTATGGAGATTTTATTTTTGCTGAGAAATTAATACTATAGGAACTACAAAACTGTTTCTCATGAAAATTTATTTGAGAAAATTCTTATTTTACAACTTTTTGCTTTTAACTGTTTTTGGAGCATTATTGGCATAGAAATCAAGATTTAATTTACCATTCATCTTAAATGCAAGGAGTAACTGTTGTCTTAAAACAACACAATCTTGAATCAAATGATTTCCAAAACGTGTGTATATTTTTGAATGAATCGAACACTAAAATACAGCTGCACGGAAAATAATAAAAAGGTGAAATTTACCGAGATAGCAAGGTGAAGGTTTTTTTTTTAGTTGGTAACCACAGGTGGTAAATCCCGGTTAACAGATTGTATTCCAAGACACGGCGAGCCACCGCGTCCCGCCAGTTTGCTACTCTGGGTCCATGGGTACAATGGGAAGACTCATGATATACTCCGTGTATACCCCCTACTCCCTAAAATCCACCTGGGGCCGCAGACCTGGTTCCCACCTCGAACTGTTTAGTACACTATTCTTCAATTGTGGGAGGTCTATTCGCGCTAATGCGCTCCAAGGCAATACTCATTAACGAGACCACTTTCAGCAAAACCTCTCATCCTTACGACTCAACGCCTGAACTCTCCTCTAACGACTTGAGAACCGACATCTCCTCACAGTGACTCGAGATTCCCACAGAAACCCATCCTCTTCGCGACTTGAGGCCTGATCTCTCCTCTAACGGCTTGAGATCCAACCCCTCCTCGCATCGACTCGAGGTTTACCTCTCCTCTGCACGATTCAAGGCCCGATCTCTTCTCTAACGACTTGAAATCTGACCTCTCCTCGTAGTGACTCGAGGTGACCACTTGTACCCCTCCTCTTGTTGATAAGGGGCCTGATCCCTCCTCTTACGACTCGAGACCCGACCTCTTATCATAAAGACTCGAAGTTGACCACACAAACCTCTCCGCCTAAAGGTTTGAGGCCTGAACTCTCCTCTAACGACTCGAGGCCCGACCTCTTATCTTCAAGGTTCGAGGTTTGCCACCTTGCCCGTCGTGTGCCTGATCGAGAGCAGCTTATCGTAGACTCACGCCTGTCATGGCACACGCGCGGGACTTAACGCAACGACTCGGATGATTCCCGACGAAGACGTCATCCTACTCCGACTCGAATGGCTCACCCGGCGTCGAGAGCCACTCTACCCGTGGGTATTCCCCGAACGTGGAATAACCCTTTCCCAACGATTTCCACTGCGAAGAAGGTCAAGTCTTAGACCCGCAGCTTCTGTCGTTGAAACCGCCCTACTCGGATACTCCCCGAAGGTGGAGCATCCTACGCACGAACGCGGCGCACCCACGGCATCCGCTACGCAGAAGGTGTTGCCTTATCTTTGCAGCTTCAAACCGTGGGGTCGGACGCACTCTACTCGACAGCCCCCCGTCGATGGGGTCAGTCTACTCCGACCGTTGTCCGGTCTTCTTTATTCCCCTTGGCTGGTAACCCTGGGATTTTTGGCCCGCGGATTTTCCTGCCCGTTGTGTGCCAGATCGAGAGCAGCTTGTCCTGGACTCGCGCCTGTCACGGCACACGTTCGGGACTTGGAATGCTACGACTCGAATGTTTCCCGACGGTGACGACATCCTACACCGACTCGCGAGGCTCGCGCGGCATCGAGAGGCTCTCTACCCGTGGGTATCCCCCGACAGTGGTTAACCCTCTACCCTCGAGATCCGCTACGAGGAAGGTAAAGTCTTGTCCCCGCAGTTTCCCCCTTAGGAAGCGGCACTACTCGGATACCCCCCGACATTGGGGTACCCTACACACGTTCACGGCGCATCCCTGACCACCGCTAAGCAGAAGATGATGCCTTATCTTTGTAGCTTCGATCAAGGGATCGGACGCACACTACTCAGATGCTCCCCGTTGATGGAGTCATCCTACACCGTTCGCGGACTGCCGTTGGTTCCAGCTCCTCTGCAGGGCAGTCATGATCCGGGCGAATTGTTGGAATCCGCACACATCCTCCGTACAACGTTATCTGCTGTTGTGTAGGGCCCACAGGCAGCAAATATGGAAGTACGTACCGTCGCAAACCTCGGACAGACAAACACCACCTGCTCGGGTATTTCCTCTTCGTCACCACAATCTGGGCAATATGGCGAAGCCCAATGTCCAAACCGGTAGTGGTACTTCATGAAGCATCCTTGACCAGTCAGGAATTGCGTTATATAGAAGTAAACTTCACCGTGCCTTCTTCCGATCCAGCTCCCGATGTGCGGGATCAGACGATGGGTCCACCTTCCTCTCGTTGAGCTGTCCCACAGCTGCTGCCAGTTGGACATCGAGTCCTCATTGGCGAGATCTCGTACATTGGGCGTGTCTTTGTTGTCGTAGCAATAGACATCCTCCTCAAGCAAAACCGAGATGGGCATGACATCCGCTACTACGCAGGCGGCTTCGGACGACATGGTCCGGTACCCGCTCATAGCCCGCAGGTTCATCAGCCGCTAAACGCTGCTAAGTCACCGCAGGTTACAGTTTCTTCCCAGGGTCTGACTCCAGGCCGCTGCTCCGTACCGCAAGATCGATGTGGTCACACTTGCCAGGATCCTCCTTTTGCTACTTTGGAAGGCTGAGGAGTTCGGCATCATCCGTGTGAGTGCCGCTCTCTTGCACACGTAATCGACATGGCTCGTAAAGCTCGTAGATTGAGCGTTTGGACACGATATTGCACGGTCCAACGGCAATGGTACCTGTTTGGGGTGAGATCAGGTTGGTGGTTAGCACCATCTTTACCGGGTCAGCTAGTAGATACATAAAATTCAATTGACCTTTACACCCGAAGCAGTTTTTTTCAATCATTAAATTGTGTATTCAAAAAAAAAAAAAATTAACTTTTGCGTCTTTGAACCCGTTTAAAATTTGAAGTATGATGCCTACAGCCAAGATTTACCAAAAGCACACAAATTTTGAAAGAAGTTACAGTAACAGACTGTTTTTTTCATTTTTGATTAAGAGTTCATCACCATTGATTTCTTTTTATTAAATTTTGTTTTGATACTTCCAAAGTATCCTTGAACTGTTTTTGCCAGTTAAAATGTACTGTTTCTTTATTATTTATCACGAATTTTCTATGGAGGTTAAACAATTACATTATTACAAATTTCTAAAGGTTAAACCATTTTTTTTTATTCCAGTAATCTAAGCTTAGTAAACATTGGTGAATAATGTATAAAGCATTGCATTTCATTATTTATTCAATTGGACGCCCAATACTGAAGAATCAGATGTGACATAAAAGAAGATTTTTGAATTTTCCAGATGCATACAATTTTGAAGACACGTTCGCTTGATGTCATGAATAACCTGTTGTCAGGAGGATAATTTTTGAAGATCTAAATTATCGGCTACATAAATTTTTGTTGAATTTTGCTCATAAAGCTTAGTTCTTTTAGAAATGGGACACTTTCATTTGCTAATAGCTCGTTTACTAGTATTTGGACATTTAAAATGTTGACAGCATTTTTTTGCCTGTAAAAATTACTAATCGGCCTATTTTTTCAAAATTTTAAATTCATGCATATTTAAGATATTTACGATGCAAGAGAAAAAGAAAAAAATATCTTGCACAGTTTCCTTCAAAAACCATCATTATCAAACCGATAGCTGCCAAAATCGTTGATTATTCAAAGAATTAGTGTTTGTGAGTAGTGGAAAAGTATGAAAACACTGTCGAAAATGTCCACAAAGTTCAAATCAAGCATTGTTGTGAAGCACATGATCGGTAACTACAGTTAAGAGTTATCAGGGAAGACAGGTCTCAGACCAGAGTTTTTAAATTTGGATAAACGAAAAACTAAGTGTAGATCGATTGATTTTTTCTCTGATAAGCTGACAGTGTTGCCTGGGTTATGAGTCATTCAAACCTTACCTCAAACAACAAATTTTTGCTAATTCCAGAGCTCGTGAGATGTAAAGTTGGTACCAAGGCAATGAGACATGTGATTTTTGAAGGACGACAAAACTTGTGAAAAACCCTATATCAACAGTTTGAATCCCATAACATGTCTGCTCGTGGTAAGGTCCCGAGCATATTAAAGTATTTATTTGCTGGTTGTTTTGTATAAAATATAATATAATTTGCCAAGATTCTGCTCCTATGGAAAAAATAGCATTTTTCAAAACAAAAACTTTGATTTTTGCTGCTTTTAAAAGCCAAAAAGAGTAATCTTGTGTGTACCCTTCGCAACCTACGATCTATACTGACCGATTATACTTTAAAATTACTCTTTTGATGATTTTAATTCGTTTTTGTCAGATTTTGTAAGCAGAAATTCCATTGAAAACTCATTTTAGTGGCTCGAATATAATCAAGTTTTGTTAATTTTGAAACAGCTTTATCCACTAAATTGCCCTTAGTTTCTTTTAAATGGCCAAAAAGTAATAAAATTTGAAGGAAGAGGATGCAGCCACCTAGAATACAGATTGGACGAAGAAAAAGTTGAAAAAACTGAACAAAATCATGACTGAAAAAAGTGTGCGCCGGTCGATAGGAGGTACCAAGAATAAAGTAGAGATTTTTCTTACAAAAAACAATAAATAATTTTTTTCAAATTTTTTCATGAATTATCATAAGATTACCTTCATTTCCTCCATAGAAAGAATTTTGATCAAACGAATGGTTTTTGAGATACACGCATTCGTAACTGTCCCATTTCTGAAAGAACTAAGCTTTACTTCTGTATTTTTGGAAGGATCAGATGAATCCGAGAAATGTCTTTAAAAAGCTTGATAATTGTAAGAAAAATTATTTTCCTTTACTTTGTTATTTTGAAAGCTGTTCTTTGCCGAAGAAATTATAAATATTCTTTAAATATATTCAAACCTTTCAGTGTATCATCGTGCAAAGTATATTCATTTAGGCTTTATATAAATTTAAAATTTTCTTGACTCAATATTTGCCAACGTATTAGAATTGGTATAAAATCAAGTCATGTTAGAAGAGTTGACGATCGAGAAGAGAATCCATGTTCCGAATGGTAATCAGAAACAGACTTTAAAGATTAATCCAAGAGATGGAAATAACTCTAATGGGTTTAAGGCTATTTTTGTAGAACAAATGTTCATTGATTAGTTTTTATAAAAAAACTAGCTGATCCCGTACGAACTTCGTTTCGCTTTAAATCATTGGTACGTCAAAATGAGTTTAGAAAATGAATTCGAAACATTCTTTCGACAATTTTGGGGAAAAAATTCAACGGTGATTAAAGTCGCTACTATTACTATTACATGAAATTCAAATTAAACGGTTGATTGGCTTTTTATTAAAATTTATGTGTGAGTGTTTTCTTCTCGATCGGTTGCAAAATCTAGACATTATGGTAGAAACATGTACTATTTGTTTATGTGCACGACTCTTTTGCTTGACCTTCACACTTAAATTGGTATCAATTAACTGCCTCCAACAAAACTATTGCACAAAACACTGAACTTTCAATGAAACCCTCTTTTTCTGTCCCATGCACAGTGGTCCAAAATGCGAAAAACGTGATCGTTGCTTATAACTTTTTTAGGTCACATTTTAGCATATCGGTGTCTTCGGTAAAGTTTGAATGCGCTTCCAAACCTTTGCTTCTGACAACGCACAGGGAAAATCTAGAAGAAAACACACGTACCTAGTAGAATGCGCTGTATGTGCTTTCATAGAAATCGTTGTTTTTAATGCAAACATGAAAAAGTAAAATTGATGTATCTCGCTTGGATACAAGTGGATACTGACGATCGTACCTGCATCTTGTAGACGAAATCTTCGGCTTTATTTTGCATCTAAAGTGGGCTGCCCGATGTTGCCCGGTGTTTGTAAAATAAGGTTGTACTCCATTTACCCGAAAACCATTGCCCAGAATGAAAAATCTCCAGAATTTCAATCGCCAGAAAGAACCATTCCCCAGATTTTTTTTCCCCAGACGAACCATTCCCCAGAAAAATTTTCGCCAGAATGTACCATTTCCCAGAAATTTTTTCACCAGAATGAACCATTTACCAGAAATTTTTTCGCCGGAAGAACCATTTCCCAGAAAATTGAAAACAGTTATCCTTACTGGAAATTATTTAAAAAAAAAGGAATTGTAACAAAAAAACGGGGTTTCATAACTTAATTCTTTTGTGGCAAAGCCGCAACCAACGAGGATGAAGGGGCTGAGGCGGCACAAAGCCGCCGAAGCTCCCAAATCCGAGGTGGCCGCCGACCCGCCGTCGGAAGCGGCGGCCCCATTACATTGGTCTAGGTCTGCCGGGGCTTCCTAGGTCTGCGTGAAAGCTAGGGGTGATCCCTTAGCCCCGTCCGCCACGCGACAGCGTGAAGGACAAAACGTCTTTCAAGTTCGAACGCGCAGCGTGAGGAGTCGGATACCAAAACGGTTTTTAAAGGACCATGGTAAGCATTGAATCAATTAAAGTACCATAAACCATAAACAAAGCACAATATTGGTTCTAAAATAAGTTTAGTTGGAAAATTTCAAAGTTGTAGTTTCATTTAAAAAAATCATTTTGAAAAAATGAATTTCGAATCATATGAAATTTACAAGAAATCATTAGAAAAAAAAACAAATAAAAATACAGGAGGAAAAAATCTGGGATTTGTGCCATTCTGGGAAATGTTCCATTCTGGGGGAAAAAATTCTGGGAAATGGTCCATTCTGGGAAAAAAATTTCTGGGAAATGGTTCATTCTGGGGTTTCATTTCGGGTATTTGTCATTCTGGGAAAAATTCATTCTGGGCAATGGTTTTCGGGTAAATGGGATACAATCGTAAAATAAGGCGTGAAAAAGCCCTATTTTCGGTAATCTTTTCAACATAGCTCTGCAGTATAACATTTTACAAACTTAAAATGTTCAACAAAGTGGTGTATTTTAGTAAGACAAACAACTTTGTGGAACATTATATTAAACTTAAAATTTACTGAAAAAAGTTATTATTAAAAAACTGATTTTTAGAGGTTAAGTTTCTTATTTGACCGATATCTCGGATAATAATTATTTAAGAAACTTGGTATCTGAGACAAAGTTGAAGAAAATTTGATTTTCGATATGCTAAAATGTGACCTAAAAAAGTTATAAGCAACGATCACGTTTTTCGCATTTTGGACCACTGTGCCATGGCCCGAAATTCGATAATTGAAACCAATTTTACGTTCCTCAAAACTCCCTTGTGCCATTTTTTCTTTTCAAATGATATGTAAAAAAACGTCAGGAACTTGAAAACAGTGAAGTCAATTGCTCATAGTTTATAACCCTCATCTGAACATTTTCATCTCAATCCGATGCATGATCACGACAATATCGCGAATACACTGAGCAAATAACATGGACGGCGTGGTCAAAAACACGATTCAAAACTGGACACCTGAAAACAGTTATTTTTTCTGTTAAACTCCCATGTGTCAATTTTCATTACAATTATTCTATGCTCAATCAAGAGAATATTGTAAAAACAGTGAACAGATAATAACCTCTTTTGCCGACTTTTGAGTCAAGATTTGAAACCTGGAAGCAAAAGAGCGTCCCTCAAAACTCCTATGCGGAAATTTTCATCTCAATCCAATATAGAATAACATCAAAATCGCAAAAACATTAAAGTTGGGTATGGACGACTCCTTCAGCCGACTTCTGATGCGCAATTCGAAACTTGAAATCGATTGCTCGTCCCTCAAAACACTCATGTGCAAATTTGCATCACAATCCAGTGTATAATAACGCCAATATCGCAAAAACATTAATCTGTGAATATGGACGACCCCTTTGGCAGACCCCTAACCCTAAATTTGATAATTGTAATCGACTGCTCGTCTCTCAAAACGCTCACGTGCAAATTTTCATCACAATCCGACGGAAAATTACGTCAATAACGTGAAAACAATATTTGTCTTGTATGGACGACCCCCTTCAGAAGGGGTCGTCCAAAAATCTAAAAACATTTTTCATCATTCATGGTCCTAATGAGCATCCATGCCAAATTTCAGATCTCTAGCTCTTAAGACGGCTGAGTCTATAGAGGACAAACAAACAAACAAACAAACAAACAAACAAACAAACAAACATACAGAAAATTGCTTTTTATATATATAGATAAAAACAATAAATCTTTAAAGTGGCTCTTTCAAACTCTGAAATTTTAAGAATTAGAAATTTTTGGCTCCTTTGACTCAAAAGGTTGCCGATCACTAGTCCAAACGTTTTGAGGTACTCTGGCATTCACTCCTCTTCAGTGGACACTAGAATGAAATTAAATTATATAAAAATTTAACCCTTATTATAATATTTAGTTAGAACTTAAATCGTCTGGCCATCGTTTTAACTTATGTTTTTGTTCTTTGGAATTTTGACTTTCGTTTTTGTGAAAATAATATTCTTCATCTTGTCTAACGGTTGAAACGCGGCATTGGTGGGCGCAAAAGGGAAGAAGTAAGCATTGGAGCGGTCCAAAATGCGATTCGGAAGCATGGAGAGGAAAGCAACTCCGTGGACAAATAAATAATTTGGGCAAAAACCGGTACCGTGGACAAAACTTTGGACCGGAAAGTTTTGCGTGCTAAAGCCAGTAGAAAGACTGCCTCAGTTCGGGTTGTGGCGAAATAAGCGGGAAACTCTTAAAAACAAGTTTTAAACCGAACTCTGCTCTGTGCATTTGCAAAGACTGTAAGATTGTAGTTCAGAGCTAGATGCATAAAATCCGTTCGTGACGATCTCCAGCGTTTTCCAACAAAGATGATGTCGATCAAAAGTGTTGGTTCGCTCTTGTGATCTAAACTCGAGTAGAACTCCTTCAAGACATGCCCTTCACGCCCCACTGACGTGCCGCATACGATTTCACTTTTTAACGGTCGCCATGTACAGGGAAAAGTAACTTCATGCCGCATTGAGGCTTTTGAAAAGAAAGTGTTTGATTCTCTCATCCACAGATGAAACTGGAGTATCTTTTGGCCGACAAATGTCGTAACGTATTGTCGTCTCAGTTTTTTTTTGTGAAACAGTGTAAAACAAAAAGCGAGCAATCGAAAAAATCAACATTTGGCTCTCTAACCCTAGCAGAAAAGTTTGAATCGAAACGATTGCCGAGTCTTTATTTGCCCAAAAGCTTCCCAATTCTAAGCACACGCACTTATACCAATTGTTACTGACCATTTCAGAAGAATGGCCTACGGACAACGATCAACGAATGTGAAGGCCATCCTAAGCTTTTAGACCAACATGAACTGCACCACCACGACGAGCTGATGTTGTGCTGAACTTTTTATTCCTTCAATGATGGTCCTAGGGAAAGAGAAAAAATTGGCTATCCGAACGTCAGATCCCAGACAAAGTCCTACCGGGGCAATAAATTTCATTTGTTTGTTCGCCTGTTTTTCGATGGCCGTCTCTTCCTCGATGATAAAGCTATTTGAGGCCGCTTTCGGTTTGCGTTTCCTTTCCTTTATGGAATGGTTTAGGGAAGGATGCTGGACCATCGGAGAAATCTAAACGGTAAACGTTTAGAAGGAGATTGTGAAAACTGCTGCAAACGACCACGATTGGTGTCTGGCAGGGGAATTTTCCCGGGACCAAAAGCTTCCGAGTTGCCAAATTGAAAGTAAATGATGGATTGCGTTCGGATTGTGTTTGCGCCAAAGTTGGGCCAAGCTTAGGTACAAATTGAAATTTGATGATGCTTGGTCTTTGTGAAAGAATTCAATTATTTGTCGCTTGAATTGATTCGGATTTAATTGCTGGAGGGTGGTTTACAATCTTCTAAGTACGAACTTAACGAGTGGTATCATCTAAAAAGAGCTTAAAACGAGATCGACTGGAAGAAGTTTTTTGCGTTTAACAGAGAATTTATTCTGAAAACACCGATCGAAAAATCTTTGACAATTTCACAAATCGGTAATCAATGCGAAACCGATAATTAATTAAACCTAATTAGGCATGGTTCAGTTCTGTTTAAAAATCTTCTTCGAATCCCAATACAACTTTCGCTTCAATGAATTCCAACCGGCCAACGAAACGGAAACGAAGTGAAGAAATTTGTTCTGCTTTCTTATATCCCTGCAAAATTGCCGCAAACACAACAAACACCGACAACTTGGAAATGCCTCCCTGGCCCTGTGGCTGACCAAAAACTACCTCAGATCAACTTCAACCGGCTACATATTGACTTTGGCCAAACCATCAAGTCTTGACTTGATCCTCCGACCAGTCACCAACCTTCTCTCCTCCTGGAAACTGCAAGCCCAAACCGACCGGATGTTTCCCAAGAATTCCAACTCTCCGGGCAAAGGCATCAGTGGATTACCGCAAAATGCAATTATTCGTTTATAGCTTACATTAAATGGAAAACTTGTTCTTCGGTTTTTCGAGGAGCTGCTGTCCGGGTGTTTCTTGAAATCTTGCGATCGGCTTTGGAAGCTGAGGAAAACTCGAAAGACATCACGTCAACATCGATGGGCAGCTCGTGGCAGAAGTTTGAGAAGAGAGAGGGTCAGGTTGAATGAGAAACCCTTCATTTTCTTTACCGGTCGATTTTGGTCCGGTCGATGAACAGCCCCCAAACGAGGGAGGGGTAATAAGTGAAGGGAGACCGGCAAAGGTTAGTTCTTGTGTTTTGACTGACAGATAATACCTCGGTCTTGTCCGAGCTAAAAAGATGGACATCAAGGTGAAGGAAAAGTTTTTTTCTCAGCCCAAACGAGACGAAGTCTCCGGAATGGGAATTGGATTCTGAGGTTTTTGACCTGGACACACAAATGGAGACTACACACTGGCCAATGTCCTCGTTGGCTGTTGGCTGATTGACTAGGATATAAGCTGTTTTCAGCCGTTCGGAAGGGCCGGTGGAAGGTATCAGGAAAAGTTTTCTTTTCTGGTAACACTCCCGAATGTAGTTGCAATCATAATGTTGGGATGAATTGATATGATGTTTGAAGGATCAACTGAAGAATATTATGCGATTGTTACACAAACAAATTTGATAAATAAAAATTATAAAAACAGACAAAAATGACAAAAATAACAAAAATTACAAAATTTACAAAAATTACAAAAATTACAATCATTACAAAAAAAACAAAAATTACAAAAATTACAAAAATTACAAAAATTACAAAAATTACAAAAATTACAAAAATTACAAAAATTACAAAAATAACAAAAATTACAAAAATGACAAAAATTACAAAAATTACAAAAATTACAAAAATTACAAAAATTACAAAAATTACAAAAATTACAAAAATTACAAAAATTACAAAAATTACAAAAATTACAAAAATTACAAAAAATACAAAAATTACAAAAATTACAATAATTACAAAAATTACAAAAATTACAAAATAACAGAAACTACAAAAATTACAAAAATTACAAAAATACAAAAAATACAAAAAATACAAAAATTACAAAAATTACAAAAATAACAAAACTTACAAAAATTACAAAAATTACAAAAATTACAAAAATTACAAAAATTACAAAAATTACAAAAATGACAAAAATGACAAAAACTACAAAAATGACAAAAATAACAAAAACTACAAAAATTACAAAAATTACAAAAATTATAAAAATTACAAAAATTACAAAAATAAGAAAAATTACAAAAATAACAAAAATTACAAAAATTACAAAAAATACAAAAATTACAAAAATTACAAAAATTACAAAAATAACATAATTTACAAAAATCACATAAATAACAAAAATTACAAAAATGACAAAAATGACAAAAATGACAAAAATGACAAAAATGACAAAAATGACAAAAATGACAAAAATGACAAAAATGACAAAAATGACAAAAATGACAAAAATGACAAAAATGACAAAAATGACAAAAATGACAAAAGTGACAAAAATGACAAAAATGACAAAAATGACAAAAATGACAAAAATGACAAAAATGACAAAAATGACAAAAATGACAAAAATGACAAAAATGACAAAAATGACAAAAATGACAAAAATGACAAAAATGACAAAAATGACAAAAATGACAAAAATGACAAAAATGACAAAAATGACAAAAATGACAAAAATGACAAAAATGACAAAAATGACAAAAATGACAAAAATGACAAAAATGACAAAAATGACAAAAATGACAAAAATGACAAAAATGACAAAAATGACAAAAATGACAAAAATGACAAAAATGACAAAAATGACAAAAATGACAAAAATGACAAAAATGACAAAAATGACAAAAATGACAAAAATGAAAAAAAGTAACAAAAATGACAAAAATGACAAAAATGACAAAAATGACAAAAATGACAAAAATGACAAAAATGACAAAAATGACAAAAATGACAAAAATGACAAAAATGACAAAAATGACAAAAATGACAAAAATGACAAAAATGACAAAAATGACAAAAATGACAAAAATGACAAAAATGACAAAAATGACAAAAATGACAAAAATGACAAAAATGACAAAAATGACAAAAATGACAAAAATGACAAAAATGACAAAAATGACAAAAATGACAAAAATGACAAAAATGACAAAAATGACAAAAAGGACAAAAATGACAAAAATGACAAAAATGACAAAAATGACAAAAATGACAAAAATGACAAAAATGACAAAAATGACAAAAATGACAAAAATGACAAAAATGACAAAAATGACAAAAATGACAAAAATGACAAAAATGACAAAAATGACAAAAATGACAAAAATGACAAAAATGACAAAAATGACAAAAATGACAAAAATGACAAAAATGACAAAAATGACAAAAATGACAAAAATGACAAAAATGACAAAAATGACAAAAATGACAAAAATGACAAAAATGACAAAAATGACAAAAATGACAAAAATGACAAAAATGACAAAAATGACAAAAATGACAAAAATGACAAAAAGGACAAAAATGACAAAAATGACAAAAATGACAAAAATGACAAAAATGACAAAAATGACAAAAATGACAAAAATGACAAAAATGACAAAAATGACAAAAATGACACAAATGACGAAAATGACGAAAATGACAAAAATTATAAAAATTACAAAAATTACAAAAATTACAAAAATTACAAAAATTACAAAAATTACAAAAATTACAAAAATTACAAAAATTACAAAAATTACAAAAATTACAAAAATTACAAAAATTACAAAAATTACAAAAATTACAAAAATTACAAAAATTACAAAAATTACAAAAATTACAAAAATTACAAAAATTACAAAAATTACAAAAATTACAAAAATTACAAAAATTACAAAAATTACAAAAATTACAAAAATTACAAAAATTACAAAAATTACAAAAATTACAAAAATTACAAAAATTACAAAAATTACAAAAATTACAAAAATTACAAAAATTACAAAAATTACAAAAATAACAAAAATTACAAAAATTACAAAAATGACAAAAATGACAAAAATTACAAAAATCACAAAAATTACAAAAATCACAAAAATAACAAAAATCACAAAAAATACAAAAAATACAAAAATGACAAAAATGACAAACATTACAAAAATGACAAAAATGACAAAAATGACAAAAATGACAAAAATGACAAAAATGACAAAAATGACAAAAATGACAAAAATGACAAAAATGACAAAAATGACAAAAATGACAAAAATGACAAAAATGACAAAAATGACAAAAATGACAAAAATGACAAAAATGACAAAAATGACAAAAATGACAAAAATGACAAAAATGACAAAAATGACAAAAATGACAAAAATGACAAAAATGACAAAAATGACAAAAATGACAAAAATGACAAAAATGACAAAAATGACAAAAATGACAAAAATGACAAAAATGACAAAAATTACAAAAATTACAAAAATTACAAAAATTACAAAAATGACAAAAATTACAAAAATGACAAAAATTACAAAAATTACAAAAATTACAAAAAATACAAAAAATACAAAAATTACAAAAATTTCAAAAATTACAAAAATAAGAAAAATGACAAAAAATACAAAAATTACAAAATTTTCAAAATCGACATCACAATGCAGAATACGGTTTTTAAAACTTGTGACTTTTTTTTCACTTTTATTATTTTTACTATAGCCTTTTTTTCCAGTGAATCAATAAAATTTAGATTCCAGTCAGTCGTAGGTCAGTGATCGAATTTTTGATCGAAGACTGCTCTATCATTAGCTTCAGCACAGACTGATTAGCGATGATTTCCACCAATTTTTTTTCTGTCTTTTGCAAAGTGTTCGAAAGAATCTGTTGGCTATACATGTTTTCTCAAAGACGATCTGGACTTTGTTGGATTCGTACCAAGGTATCGTGTCCTTTGAGCAGTGAACTGATGAAAAATTAGGCCAAATCAGTCCTGGGTGATTCCACCACACTTTCATGCTTTCCAATACAAACCTAGACTTACAATTTTCAACGCCATTCCAAAACTTTATCCTACGAAGCTAATCTGATACTTTCATATCCGCCTGTTTTCATTCCTTAATAAATTCTTGTTGAAAACGCAGGTTTCAGTGGTGGAATAAAGTTATCTTTATTCATGTTTCGTCAGTCTAAATAGTCATTACATAACTACACAATTCATTAGCGATTACTTTTGTCTCACTCTCCACTTATCATCTTCTCTAACCGGGAAAGTACTCATTTCT
The DNA here is from genome assembly GCF_029784155.1 of Uranotaenia lowii. Classification (NCBI taxonomy): domain Eukaryota; kingdom Metazoa; phylum Arthropoda; class Insecta; order Diptera; family Culicidae; genus Uranotaenia; species Uranotaenia lowii. Next base: position 39,241,155 of record NC_073692.1, read on the forward strand.
GATTTAGTACTTTGATAATCTTACCCAGAATATCTGGCACAGTATTGTGTTAACACGAACCCAAATTAAGTAGTCTCGCTTTACCGCGTAATGATGTAAACATTTGTACCGCGTTTATCATTACCACCTGTCATCAGATCTATTGTTTTCGATTGTGAATTGGGCATAGCAAGAGGAAACAAAACAAACAATGTTTTGGTTCTGCTCGTGGCAGCAGAAGTCTGCTGCTGTTCCGGATACCGGATAAAACTAACAATTCTTCTTCCTAATTTTCCATCTCGCCGCACGTGAACATAGTTAAATTATTTTGAAGAAAGTAACGCCAAAATTTAGTTGTCAAAAATAATGGTTGTTGGTAAACAGAACTCTACGCAAATAGCACTAAATTTCTTTATAACTCGATATTTTATTACGTTGTTTGAATTTGAACGATTTGAACGACTTTAACGGCTTTTCGCTTGTGAGTATTTGTGATCCAAGCAGGCAAGATTTTTTTTTAGCAAAGGCTTCTTCAACGACAACGTCCACTTCTGTTCGGACAATCGCAAAGTTGACAAGAGGAAAAATTTTGTCTATGTAATTTTTTAGAAGTTATTGAGACTAAAATTCGAATTTTTAGAGATCCGAAGTTTTAAACGGGTTAAGGACCAACAGAAGTGGTGTTTGCAAAGGAAACGAGTTCGGTGGCCGGTGTCTGTCTGAGTTCAGGGCTGGAAAACAGGAAAAAAAAATTCAAAAAAAAGGCTCAAACGTCAAGTTGATCTGATAAAATCACCGACCAGTGAGCAGGTAACAAATTTTGTTTTATTAGAATAATCATTATTTATAATTTTTTTACGTCTTCAAGAGAGTTTTGCATTGAACAGCTTTACAAATTTCACCAAACTGAGTATGATTTGACAATAAAACAGATTTGTTGTTTTTTTTTTGTTTCCAGCATGGAGTTTTTATCTTAAACGATTACAAATCTTTTCAAAAAGTGCTCAGTTTTCTGTCGAAAAGTTAAAAAGTGCTGCTAAAATGCTGCAGCAAATTTTTATTTTCCTGACCTAGGTCTGAGTGAATTGAAATTTAGTAAGAATTATAAAATCTCGAGAATAAGCACAAGGAGCGCAGATTTCCAAGGCTGCTGCTACGATTGTTTGTTTATGATTCCGCTACTGGTAAAAAGACGGATTGGCGAAGAGAGCGCATATTTACCTTTAATCAAACTGCATAACCATCCTACAATCTTTTGGCCTGATCTCGCATCGTGCCACTACTCTAAGGATGCAAGAAAGTGGTATGAATTCAATAAGGTCATATGTTTACCGAAAAATATGAACCACCAAAATGTCCAGAGATTCCTCTGATCGAAACTTGTTGGGCTTTGGCGAAGGCAAATCTGAGAAAATACATGAAACCAGCGGACAGTTTTGAACAATTCAAGAAAGATTCACCAAAAGTGGCAAAATTGTCGGAGAAAGTACTGTGCAGAAGCAGATGGGCATTGTGAAGAGAAAAGTAAGAGAGTTCGCCTAACCTACAAAAACTAATGCTTAATGAATTATAAATTTGAATGAAAACACTATTTTGCAGTCTGTTTGAGGATTTTTTATTTATTAAATAATTGTTTCTTTTATTTAAGAATGAATGTGTATTTATAATTTTCAGAAAAGTCTTTATTGGAAAAATATCAATTCCCAAAGAAAACCTATTCAGTAAACAAAACACAGTTCTGATACCTTCAATTACAGAAACGGTTTGCGTTTTTTTAAAGATTGATTTCAAAATTTACGGCAGTGTCCTTCAGCAACAGTATAAAAATCGAACCTCCTCTAGGGAAGTTCAAGTTGCCTAATTGATTTATATCGATTCGTTCCAATTTGGGGAGCCCATTCTGCCATCAATGCATGGTAACGGAGGACCCCGACAACTGTTAAAGCCAATGGGAAAGTCCATTCCGAAAACCCTCCAAAATGTGAAAGCAGCCGCCACAGTCTATGGGAAAAACTGTGGAAAAACTCCGCATCTCAATTGAGAGATGAAGTGTGTACTCGTCTGTGTGTGTGTGGGTTTGGTAAATAGTTTTTCCATTTGCCATCTTCTTCTGTTGGCATTCAAATGCAATCAACAGCACTGCAAACAGAACTGGCCTAGCTATGGCGGTGGTTGGATGGCTGAAAAATAGTTAGCTTTAGGGTGTGGGTGGAAAGATTGAAACAAATTGAACCAATAAATGGCGAAATGGTGGCCGAATTTGTATGTTTCTGATGGCTTCAATCGGTCCGATTGGTGTCATCGCTCCCAAAACGGGTGTTTCCGGAATGATTGATGGAAGCAAGCACATATCTAGGATACGCAACTATCGATTTTGATGATATTGAACTGAATTACCGTAATCGGGGGGAACATTGATCACTTTTTCAATTCATTTTCGAATATTTTGGAAGGGATTGCTTTTTTGTAACACTGAAAATTTTTGAAATACTTTCTGAAGTATAGTATAAAGCATGATCATTGATAGTAGAATATTCAAACGACATTAGTGGCTATAACTAAATGTTTGTTAAACGTAGAAATCAGTTTTCATATATTTTAACTTGAGACTTAGTAATCTGCAACAATTTCATGTTGATCAAAGTTCCCCCAGTTTACGGTACTAAAATTTCATTGTTTTTTTGTTGTGAAAAACTAATAAATATCTAATTGATTTTGACTCGAATAGATTTTGATCGTTTTTTCTATAAGCAATTACCCATTCAATTATCGTCTATGAAGGATGAAAATGTTGTTATTGAATTCGACTAGGTTCATCATTATTGTGCTGATTACCGTTATCTTTAATGGGGATTAATGTGGCACCGGATGTCATACCCTTCACGGATGTTCCGACGGACGAGAGCGCTGACTTCGGCTAATAATGAGCAGTATAATTGATAATCTGCGAACACAAGTGTCGTAAATAAACACCCTTCAGGGTACAAAAACGCCCCGCCATCAGTTGGCCGTTTTAACAATGAACGGTCTGAAAATCATCCCGCGGTCAATCATCTCGTGTCATGCTCAATTTTGCTCGTTATGCAAACCACTTAACCATGATATTTTTCCATTCACTCGGCGTCATCGTTTTTCCGGAGCACATCATCGCCGTTTCTGTCTGAGCAGAGCCCCCGAAAACGAGGAAAATTCAGAAGCAAAAAAAACTGCTAGAATCACCCTTCGAAAAAGGAAAGAAGCAGACGAAAAAAAGCAATCTACCCTATCTAAATCTCCCATCATTCCGAGCGACTATTGTTCCACAGCTGCCAGGCTCTTATTGTAACAATTTCCAATGAAAACACATCGTAATTACTGTGCCATTCACTGGCGCGATCCCCATTCGGACTTTTTTTGCTGCTGCTGCTGCTGTGGCTTGGTCCTTTTCCAGCTGTTTCCTCAACTTCCTTGTCTGTCAGTCAGCTAACCGACCCATCTAGCCGCCAACAATGACGGTCAGTGGAGCCAACTTTCCATTGTGGGCTATTTTAGGGGCTCGCACTCACACTCACAGACACACGCGACACACAGTGCATGGGAAATGCTTTTCATTCTCCTCGTTAGGGGCCACGAAAACTGTCCCACTTCCTCATCATCAGCCTCATCAGAAAACGAGCAAGCTTAATTCTTTTGTTCGCATTACCTCTTTTGCATGATGGACAAACCTCCACCTCCAGTTTTTTTCTTTCAGCATTCGTCCACCCACGAGTAAAAACTCCTCCATTCACAAATGGCCACCACCCCCACCCACCGAAAAACCACCCACTCACCCACGGAATAAAATAGAATCAGAGAAAAAAAACCCTCGCCGAAGAAGAGCACGCTGATGGACAATGGACAGCAGCAAGCAACAACAAAAAAAAGAGTGCCTCTGCACAAAAATTGAAAGGATCATTTGAATAAAACTGAATGGACCATCATTTGACTCTGGATGGAATCGCCGCGCCACTCGAGACCGAAAGTGATGAAAATGAGCACCCTTTTTGGGGGATTCTTTTTTCGACTTTGTATTTTGGTTTAAAAAATGGGAGCAAGAGTCATTAGCTGGGCCGCTGAAGCTGCTTCTTTGTTAATAAAATTTTTAAAATTAAGCGAAAGATTTCACCCGAGATACTTTAATGGCTGCGTGAATTAAAATTGGACATAGTGGTTGTGGATCGGAGTTTTCACAACTGAAAGTCTTTTCCTACAAGAATTTATACACGAAATGATCTGCTAAGTATTTGCTCAGTGTTGCCATCAGTGCCTTGATGATATAAGTAATTTGATCTCTAACATGTATCCAGATAGAGATTTGAATGATTTCGAGGAGTCTATTGTAGAAATTTAGCTTGCAGTATCTCAACGATGAATCGGTAAGAGTTAGTTTTTCCAAAACAAAAAAATAAAAATAGTACAAAGTATAAACTATCGCTCAAAAACCGATAATCAGAATATTCAGAACACCGAAAAGTTGGACAATTTTGACAATTTTGACAATTTTGACAATTTTGACAATTTTGACAATTTTGACAATTTTGACAATTTTGACAATTTTGACAATTTTGACAATTTTGACAATTTTGACAATTTTGACAATTTTGACAATTTTGACAATTTTGACAATTTTGACAATTTTGACAATTTTGACAATTTTGACAATTTTGACAATTTTGACAATTTTGACAATTTTGACAATTTTGACAATTTTGACAATTTTGACAATTTTGACAATTTTGACAATTTTGACAATTTTGACAATTTTGACAATTTTGACAATTTTGACAATTTTGACAATTTTGACAATTTTGACAATTTTGACAATTTTGACAATTTTGACAATTTTGACAATTTTGACAATTTTGACAATTTTGACAATTTTGACAATTTTGACAATTTTGACAATTTTGACAATTTTGACAATTTTGACAATTTTGACAATTTTGACAATTTTGACAATTTTGACAATTTTGACAATTTTGACAATTTTGACAATTTTGACAATTTGGACAATTTTGACAATTTGGACAATTTTGACAATTTTGCCAATTTTGACAATTTTGACAATTTTGACAATTTTGACAATTTTGACAATTTTGACAATTTTGCCAATTTTGACAATTTTGACAATTTTGACAATTTTGACAATTTTAACAATTTTGACAATTTTGACAATTTTGACAATTTTGACAATTTTGACAATTTTGACAATTTTGACAATTTTGACAATTTTGACAATTTTGACAATTTTGACAATTTTGACAATTTTGACAATTTTGACAATTTTGACAATTTTGACAATTTTGACAATTTTGACAATTTTGACAATTTTGACAATTTTGACAATTTTGACAATTTTGACAATTTTGACAATTTTGACAATTTTGACAATTTTGACAATTTTGACAATTTTGACAATTTTGACAATTTTGACAATTTTGACAATTTTGACAATTTTGACAATTTTGACAATTTTGACAATTTTGACAATTTTGACAATTTTGACAATTTTGACAATTTTGACAATTTTGACAATTTTGACAATTTTGACAATTTTGACAATTTTGACAATTTTGACAATTTTGACAATTTTAACAATTTTGACAATTTTGACAATTTTGACAATTTTGACAATTTTGACAATTTTGACAATTTTGACAATTTTGACAATTTTGACAATTTTGATAATTTTGACAATTTTGACAATTTTGACAATTTTGACAATTTTGACAATTTTGACAATTTTGACAATTTTGACAATTTTGACAATTTTGACAATTTTGACAATTTTGACAATTTTGACAATTTTGACAATTTTGACAATTTTGACAATTTTGACAATTTTGACAATTTTGACAATTTTGACAATTTTGACAATTTTGACAATTTTGACAATTTTGACAATTTTGACAATTTTGACAATTTTGACAATTTTGACAATTTTGACAATTTTGACAATTTTGACAATTTTGACAATTTTGACAATTTTGACAATTTTGACAATTTTGACAATTTTGACAATTTTGACAATTTTGACAATTTTGACAATTTTGACAATTTTGACAATTTTGACAATTTTGACAATTTTGACAATTTTGACAATTTTGACAATTTTGACAATTTTGACAATTTTGACAATTTTGACAATTTTGACAATTTTGACAATTTTGACAATTTTGACAATTTTGACAATTTTGACAATTTTGACAATTTTGACAATTTTGACAATTTTGACAATTTTGACAATTTCGACAATGAAATGACTCAAAACTGTAATTTTATCAGAGATTTGGTAGATGTTAAAGATTTAATAGATTTGAGAGAATTGAATGGTTTGAGATATTTGAAAGATTTAAAAGACCTGTAAGTTTTGGGAGCTATGAGAGATTTGAGAAATTTGTGAGTTTTTAAAGATACAAGAGGTTTGAGAAATTTTAGAGATTTGACAGATTTGAAAGACTTGTGAGTTTTGAGAGCAACGAGAGATTTGAGAATCTTGAAGGATTTGGGAGATTTAAGAGATTCAAGAGATTTTAGAGATTTCAGAGATTTGTGAAGTTCTAGGGATTTGAGAGGTTCGAGAGATCTGAGAAATTTGAGAGATATGAGAAATTTAAGAGATATGAAAGATTTTAGAGATTTGAGCGATTCGAAGATTTGAAAAAAATTGAAATTTTTTTAAAGATTGAGAGATTTATGAGTTTTTAGAGCTATGGGTGATATGAGAGAGTTAAAAAATTTGAGAAATTTGAGAGAATTTCGAGATTTGAAAGATAAGAGAGAATTGGAATGTTTGAGAGATTTGATAGATTTGATAAATTTAAGAGTTTTGAGAGATTTTAGAGATTGGAGAGTATTGAATGATTTGAGAGATTTGAAATATTTTAGAGACCTGTTTGTTTTGGGAGCTATGAGAGATTTGAGAGGTTTGAGAGATATGAGAGATTTGAAAGATTTTAGAAATTGTAGAAATTTGAGAAATTTGACAGATTTGAGTGATTTGAGAGTTTTGAGCGATTTGAGAGATTTGGAGTATTTGATAAGTTTGATAAATTTAGGAGTTTTGAGAGAATTGAAGAAATTTGAGAGGTTTGAGAAATTTGTAAGGATTATAGTGATTTGAGAGATTTGAGAGACTTGAGAGATTGAAATGATTTGAGAAGTTCAAGAGATTTGAGAAATTTGAGAGTTTTGTGAGTTACGTGTGAGATATGGAAGATTGAAGGATTTAGGAGGTTTAAGAGTTTCAAGAAATTTGAGAGATTAAAGAGGTTGGAGAGATTTGAGAAATTCGAGAGATTTGGGAAATATAAGAAATTTGAGAGATATGAGAGATTTTAGAGATTTGAAAGATTTTTCGAGATTTGAATGATTTGAGAGATTTGAAAAATTTGAAAGAGTGAGGAGCTTTGTGAGCCTTTAGAGCTATGGGCAGGCTTCGGACGGCTCCTGAGGTGTCGCTCATAAGTGCAAGAGCAAAGCTTCACTAAGAGGTGTGGAACCCACACTCTTGTGAGCGACAAACCGCACACACTTTGCTCAAGCTTTCCGGAAAAAAAATGTTCGACACTCACTTACATGAGTGATGTGTGCTCCGTAAGTGTCGCTCTCAGAGTGTACTCTTAGTGTTAACACTGAGGGCAGTTAAGTGTGTTTTAGGCAACCGCCCTTCCTTTCGTAACAAAAATAAAGACGCACAGAAAGCACAGCTCGCAAGCAGTCGTGCAGAGGTTCATATTCCAAGGGTTTCATGAAATTATTATAATGTAAAGTAATTGATCGTTTACATCTTAACACAATTCAGGGTTGCGAGGTTGGTTCGTCAAGAATCAGGATCATTCACAGCAAAAAATAAGAATTTTTCATGAGATCTCTTGGTTTATGGAAATCATAAGCAGCTCTGCTTATATTGCATAAACAAAGGCGGAATCCAGGTGCTGAAAACGCCTTGAATTATGCAATAGCAGTAACCAGTTTCTTGGCTGGCTTGCTGTTCAAATCGAACCACCTTTTTCGATTTTCTCAAAGTTCAAGTGATTTGAAGTTGAAGTTAAATTTCAAGACTTTTTTCATTATTTAATTTGAATGGAATTCATAATATGATGTGTTGCGACGCACACAGAAGTATATAAACAAATTTAAAATTGAAACAGGTCATCCCGCAATGAAATGAAAGAAATCTTAATATGAAAAAAATCGCAATTTGGCGTTTTTGAAAGTTGCAAATTCGGACCTAATCGTGAAGAGATTGCCGCTGGTCTGTATAGTCAATAAGGATTTTAGAAGAATAAAAAAGCTTGTAATTTAACGCCAATTTTTTTACCAAAGTGTATTAGATTCATTAATCCCGATTTGACATTATAATCTATTTGATTTATCTTCGGAAAACACAGCAAAAACGAACCAAAGCGAACAACACCATCAATTCATTACTTGGACGCACTAAGTGTACGCTCTCAGAGTGCTCTTTGGGAGACGCACTTATAGAGTACTCATTTCAATTTTGAGTGTTGTTTGAGTGACGAAAAACGCTCCCTGTGTGTATCGTCACTCTGATCCTATTGACCACTCTTGCTCCGCTCACAACATCATTTAAAGAGCGGAGCAGGAAACTACACCGCTCTTGTAGGGCTCTGAGGAGCGTCCGAAGCCTGGCTATGGGTGATATGAGAGAGTTGAAATATTTGAAAACTCTGTTGTGTTGTAAGCCTACTTGGTTGAATGATTCAACTGAATCAAAGCAATCGAAAGATTCCTTTTAATTCGACCACGGGAAATGAAAAGTTCAGATACCGGTATTTTGATAGCAACTTACTATCTTCTTCAGTGAGCGTTTTCGATATCGAAAGAAGGAATCTTTCGATTGCTTTGATTTAGATTTGAGAAATTTGAGATAATTTTGAGATTTGAGAGATGTTATAAATTGATATATTTAAGAGTTTTGAGAGATTTGGGCGATTTGAAAGATATGGAAAATTTGAGAGATTTGAGAGGTTTGAGAGGTTTGAGAGATTTGAAGAGATTTGAGAGACTTGAGAGTTTTCAGAGATTTAAAAGATGTTAGTGATTTGAAAGATTGGAGAGATTTTAAAGATTTGAGAGATTTGTGAGTATTTAAAGCTATAGATGAGGGTTTTGAAAGTTTTGAAAAATTTTGGAAATTTGATAGATTTTACAGATTTGAGAGATTTGAGAAATTTGAGCGATTTGAAGAGATTTGAGGGACTTGAGAAACTTGAGAGATTTGAGTGATTTGAGAGATTTGCGAGATTTGAAAGATTTTAGAGATTCAAATGATTTGATAGATTCGAGAGTTTTGAAGGATTTGAGAGTTTTGTGAGATTTGAGGAAATAAAAAAGAGAGTGGTAAATGATAGAATAGCTTCAAAAACCTGGTTCGTGAACGTTTTGGCAAATTTCTTATAAAGAATTTATGTTCGTCTTTATCGCAATCAATAAAATTGACAGAATATTTTTCATAAGCATAAATTTGGCATAAGAAAACTTTACAGGAATAATAAATGTATTTTAAGTGATGAATGTGTATAAAATAACAAAACATACATAGGTGGTCCATGATACCCCACAAGCTATGATTTGCAAATTTGTTGCATTTGGGTGACTAAATGATGTTTCGTGAAAAAATCCTTTTGCACGTGAAAAAGCAAGACAAAACTAATTGGTAGGGGAGAGTGTGGTATCATGGGCCACTATTTTTCTTTGCTTCATATCTTCTTTATTATAAAAGATAAAAAGAAAAAAATATCGAAAGGTTTTCTACATTTTTGAGGTATCATTAGGCATTTTATTTTAATTTTTTAAATACATTAATTTCCCGAGTTCTGATTGTTAAAAAAAAAGTAATTTATTTTGGATTTTGAAAAAATGTGGGGAAACGTGGGCTTTCTAATCCAAACTGACAAGATAACGTGCAAAGTTTATGAATCGATTTAAAATTGAAATTTCAAAATTCATTTAGTTATTATAAAGAAATTTTAGATGAGGAAATAAAAAAGAGAGTTGTGTATGATCAAAAAGTTTCTAAAACCTGGCTCGCGAACGAACGTATCGGGAAAATTCCTTATAAAGGATTTATCTTCGTCTATATCGCATTAGAAAAGATGGACAAAACATTTTTCTGAACATTTCATTTGGCATAAAAATTTTTTTCAGAAAGTAATAACGTATTTGGTGGCCCAAGATACCCCACAAAATGTGGCCCATGATTCCCCACAAGCAATGATTTGCAAATTGGTTGCGTTTGTGTGATTTATTGATGTTTTGTCAAAAATTCCTTTTCCTCGTGAAAGAACATGAAAAAATTAAGATCATAAGCGTATGAGCATATTTTTGATATGTACTTCTGGCCTCCCACGGATGCAATTTTGCGAGTGCTTGTGTAATTATGTAAGTACCTTTTTCTAGGCTAATTAAATAAAAGAAGCATATTATAGGTACATAAATCAACAAAATATAGAAAAACATGCTTACGCAAAGCGACGACCATGACAGTTGGATTGAGATTTTTACCTCAATACACATCCGAGATATTCAGAGTGGCCCACAATACCTCACTCTACCCTACCATGCGTTTTGAGATGAAAATTCTCTTCCTAGCTCTGTAAAATAATGAAACTTTTTTTTAAGTTTTCCAATCTTATTATCCGTCAATTGATAATTTATGACAACAATATGCAATATTTCTCATTCATTCTTCTGTTGAAAACATGTTTAAATGAATATTTAAAAAATATTCTACTAGCTCTATCTCAAAAGTCATTTACATTAATGGCATCATTTTAAATGCATCCGTAATCACTTGAGAAAAAAAGGAAATAAAACGCGCGTAAAGCTTAATTGCACAAAATCGGGCAACGCCATATCTGTCGTTCTCTTAAATGAACCATTCCTTCGTTGGCTTGTAAACATAATCCTGCGGTCGCAATTTGCATCCCAAAGTGCCGGGCCAGTACAACAGAAAGCCAGAAAAGAAGAAAAATCATCTACCACTTAATTGCACTTGTAAATTATGCACAATTTTATTATTCAGGTATGGGTTTCCTTTTGCTTTCGTGCTCTCTCTCTCTCTCTTCAATTTGGCGAAAAGGGTTTTTCGCGCGCCCAATCCTGGGGGAACCGGACGGTGGCCAAAAGCATTTGGTTTTGCACTCAGAATGAAACGCGGGAAAAAGAGTAGGGTACCATAGTCACTTCAACCTTTTTCCCGGACAACTTCCTCTCCAACTTCCAGCCAGTCAGCGAGAGAAACGATTTCATGATGGGCCCCCGGTATTTCGTGACCAGACTCGGTAATAACTTCCTGGTTTCCTCGTGGTTCCAGGGGCTTTCCTGGTCCTGATCCTGGTCCATTATTTATCCTTTTTTTTATTCGCTTCTTGAAGCCAGCGGGTTTTGCTTTAGGGCATCCACCTGGCAGCAGCTCACAGCATCCACTTCGAAAGGAAAATTGCACTCAACTTGGCTTGCTTGCTCTCGTTCTATGAAGGAAAAATGTCATCGCGTAATGCAACAGGACACAAATTTGCTGCGGGAAAAATGTTGCTCGTAATTACCCTCTCGGAAAGGTGGCTTCGTGACGGCTAAAAAAATATTGACTACAGCAATTTATTACTATTTCAGAGAGATATTTGGTCAAAAATTTCTCAATATCAATATCAGATTTTTTTACTTTTAAATTACCTTTTTTTGAAAACACTACTCATAGACAATTCTAACCACGGATTGCATTGATTTTTCAAAACAACATTTCCATCAATCAGAAATTGATTAAGAATCCGAAAATGTATTATTCGAAGAACAGAAGCAACTGTTGATTTTCATTAAGCTATCCAGTACGCACGCTTCCAGATCTCATGAATCAAGTCAGAAATCAATTTCCACCCTCCCCTGTCAGAGGGCGAGCACAACGCAGCGCACCGCTTCCATTGAGGAAGTGTGTGACTTTCTCCAGCAAATTTGCGATCTGCTCAGATTTCCCACCCCCAACCAATCTTAAGACCTAAAGACGAAGGAAGGTTGCAGCATATTTCACCTTAATTAGAAATTGAAATTCATTCGCTACGGTTCGATTACTTCTGTTTTCTCGAAAACCAGCATCAGCGGCTCACGTACTTGGGAAAATTTATTAGCAGAATTGTTGCTAGAATAGGAAGCAGCGAGTAGGAAAAAAAAAAATCTCGAATAAGTTACGCTCAAGATGTGGGAAAATTATTTTAGATCGTTTGTCTTACCGGAGCGTCGGGCGGCTGGAGTGTTTTTTCTCCCACTTTTTTTTTACCAGCCTTGGAAAAACGGATCGTGAAAAAAACACACACATATTTAGGCAGAAAGTGCGAAAATTATGTTTGTCATAAATATTCATTTTTTTTCCCCAGGCCGTCTCAAGTGGGCGAAAAAGTTGGTCTTTGGATCGGTTCTCTTTAAATATTCATTTTTTTCTCGCATCTTTAGCTTAGCTTAACGTGATTTTCGCGAAAAGGAAGATTAATTTTCCCGCCAAGTGGAAGGCAATTTTCCCATCGACAATGTGTCAACAGCTGGGCTGCTCGAGTTAGCTAATATAGAAGGCTGATTGTTTATGAATTTATATGGATTCAAAAGTGATTTGAGCTTATTTTTCGGAAAATGTTCTCGGTGATTTGAGGCAAACTTTAGAATCATGCTTATTTCGACACGTTTAAATTCAACCTTGAATAGGACTTCATTATATAGATTCTATTCAGATGGAATTCAGAGGCTTCATATTTCCAATTATTCTTATTTTTGAAGAACCTGCAAAATTGGATAAATAAAAAGAGTGAGAAAATGTTGATCAATCAGATTTCAAAACAGAACCGATTGAGTATCTTAAATTTAGCTCGCAGTGTTCAAATGTTCAATTATACATTCCTTGTTTATAACTCATTTTTGAACATGGTTATCTGAGATATAAACAAAAGTACTAAAATGAAAAATAAAAATTCAATACAAATAATTTTTTAAGACGATCCAGAAAAGAAAACACTGATTTGATAAGTCGTAAAACATAATTATTATAGTATGAATATCCGTCTTTGGCTCAATGACTGTTACAGAAGAATTTTCTAATGTATGGTAACTTAACATTTAGTAGAGAGAGAAAGATAAAAAGATACTTCAGAAATTCCGCAAGACGGGAAAAGTTTGTGTTCTCAAAGTTTCAAATAAGTCTTTCAAACTTTTAATACAAATATTAATTGAAACACATTTCCAATACAAAATATTTCAAAGGTAAGGTGTTAGTATGTGTGGAAGTTTCAGGGTTCTTTCGAGATTGGTTGCATAATCTTTTTTTTAATTTTATTATTTTTTTTATTTTTTTTTAATCTGTTATTGTAAAATTGGTTGCATAACTGACCTGATTTCTAGCTAGATGGTAGGAAAACCAGTTATGATAGCGAATACTTAGCATCGTTAGTTATTATTTTATTAAGTTTCATAGTGTTCCGTTTCAGGACATATCTTGACAAGAATAATTCCTTAAATTAACTCGGTCTATGTCAAATTTCTTGGACATCTCACATTCGCATCTTTAGTTGGGTTTGGCTCTCATGGTGCGAGAGCAAAGATAGCATATTCTAAAATGTCATAGCATGTTGTAAGACGGAATGGTTATTTCGTAGAACTCTACTATTTCTTCTTCTCCTTCCTCTTCCGCCAAACAAGGCCACTAACAAGGCCAAATCTTGTATGAATCCTGAAAAATGAAAAATTTGCGTTATATCAAATCCTAGCGGCTTCCCTGAAATTTTGACGACATCACACTAGCACCAACTAAAGGTTTACGGATTGGGGTTCAACCTTTAGTTTATATAGGGGAAAAGTTCATATAACACCCCATGTGGCTAATACGCGCCACCGTTGTTTTGAAGAATCTGAAACATTTAAAGCCTGCAAATTATCACCAATTTGTTTTAAATGCTGTGATAGGTCATGGCAAGTACGAATTTTTCCTTTAAATGCCCATATGTCGTGATAATTTCACAATTTAGGTTTTTCTTCATTTCGATCTAAATTTTAAAACACTTTTAATAAGGTGTCACCAAGCAGAGAAAAACGAATAAGACAATATTTTCTGACACATCGATAGAGGAGAATCTAACTTACGATTTTATGCTAAAAAATCATACTGAACTCGCTAAGGTATGCTTTACATGGGTATGTTCTATCACGGCCCATGCGCTCGTTAAAACGCGCCAATCGTAGTAGGCTGAAAATAGCATTAATTTTTCAAAAAGGCCAATTTTCATTGAAAATGAACAAAAAGTCTAAAACCATATTTTGAGCATTAATTCAGCCCAAAAAATCTATTTTTCATTTTTTGTTAAATTTCTATTAGTCCATTTTGATTTTTTTTCAGTCAAAGTGTCTGGAAGTATTGGTGTTTTTTCGGTCTTCGGCTGCTCTCGGGTGTGTTCGGCTGCTAAGCGCGTATTGAATACACAGCGGCGCGTATTCGCAACACAGTTTTGTTCTGTGGCTTTGAATATGGTTTTTAAAAATCAAGTTTTTGAAGAAACTATAGCAATTTGAGTAATGAAAAATCATAGACATTTGTAGAAAACACTTTTCTTCAACGATTACAATCAGCGATTCGCTTAGGTGGCGCATAATAGGGCATGTTCCCCTACTTTCACGTACACTCGTACACCAGAGCAATTTACATTACCGTTTTAGTGTGATGCTGTGCTTTTACTCAAATACTTGAGTTGGAAGCTGTAATGCTTGACAAGAAACCTGCAAAGCTTGGATCTCATCTCGCAGAGCAGCAGGGCAGCACCATAAACATTTTGTTGGCGTCGCCAACGATTTGTTCGAGAGCACAACAGCCCGACTATTTTGATACTAAGAAATCTTTGGTACTATATTTTCCTTTCAACAAAGTTTCTGAATATCATAGATTATGCATTAGAGTGCCCCAAATGACCCAACTTTTGAAATAGTCAGACGCTGCAGGCTTAAATTGATTCTAGGCCTAGTACAAGATCTCATGCCAAATTTGGATAAGAACGGATCACTGGAAGGGGCCTTTTAACGAGCCAGGAGTTTGTATGGGATTTTGAGACATTTTGTTCGGGAGAAACAGGAAAAAACAGTTTTTCATCTATAACTTTGGTTCCCATCGGCCGATTTCTTTTGAATATGGTTTTTATTAAAGCCTAAATTATGACAAATATTCCATTCAAAGCCTGCATTTCGATTTGATTGAAAGTAAGAAGTTATAAGGGCTTAAAAAATGTGCTAACTTTTTTTAGCGTGATATTTATTCATTACATTTAGCCCATTTTGAAGCGTAATAACTTCTTTATCTTAATTCTAATCGAAATGCAGTCTTTGGACGAAATATTTGTTGTCATACTTTAGGCTCTAAGAAACACTATGTATATTCAAAAGAAATCGGCCGATGGGAATCAAAGTTATAGATGAAAAACTGTAATTTCATAATCATAATGCTTCCGAAGAAAATGTCTCATAATTCCATCAAAACTTCAGGCTCGTTGAGCGCCCCTTTCCCGTGATGCGATCTGGTACAAATTTGTTATGAGATCTTGTACTAGGCCTTGGATTAATTTAAGCTAGCAGCACATAACATTTCACAGGTTTTAAATTTCTCATACAAATTTGGGGCAGTATAGTATAGTACATACATTGCAGAAACTACTAAATTCTGGCCAACCATGAGATGAAGAACGGAAAAGATACAGGAACAAGGGAGGAATGGAGCGTGGAGTTTCCTATCAAACACTTCATTTGATTATTTGTATGAGTTTGGTTATGAAGTTAGAATGATGAATTTTGTAAAGTCAATTTTCTTAAAATAATGGATAAATCTAATCCGGATCCAAGGGTGCCGAAAAATATTTTGTGAAATTTGTACAAAATTAATCAAATCTGTGAAATCTGAATTTTCGAAATTCTGTGTTGTGTGACACAGAATCTATGATAAAAATGATCTCAAAATTCTGTGATGTTATAGATTTTTCTGTAACTTTCGTCAACCTTGCCTAGAACTTCATAAGTTTGACGAAAGATTTTTTTCTAAATTGTATCTTTCAGAACCATGGCCGTAGGAACGGGGGGGGGGGGGGGGGGGGGGGTTGGGGGGTTTGGGGGTTAAACCCCCCCCATGAGGATCCAAAAAATCAAGCAAAGTATTCTATTCTACACTCAAAGTTTTAAATTTAGAACTAAATTATGATAAAAAAAATAAGGTCAACCAAGAGTAACAATCTAGACTAAAAACTAATGCCAAAACCTCAGTTACGCATCCCAAGTTCAAAATCCGGCAAACCTTTTTAAAACATTTCTCACTTGTTCAAAGAAATTCAAGTCTGATTAATAAGTTGTAAATTAAATAAAACCCATTCCGTATGTTCCGATTCCATGATTCCCATAATCAAAATTGCATTCCTATTTTCGTATTTCGGATTCTGTAACCAGTTCAGGATTTCTTTCAGCTTCTTTTGAATCCTGGTTCGGTTTTACAGTCCACATCAAATTTGACTCATGTTTTTCGAGATCATATGCATTTTCAATATTTTGATAGTAGCTTTCCGAGCATGAAAAAAGAGAAATTTTGTTTTAATACAAATTTGAAGTTCTTAAACTTGATTCTTACCCAAAATTGAAATAAATGGAAATTCGAAATTGAAAACTCAGATTCATATCATTTTGAATTCACATTTCTCGCTTGAGCTATCATTACGTCGTATGAATCATTTTATCATCATTCACAGAAAACTGCTGCAAAAGTACTCAAAACAACATTAAAATTTGTAATTCACGTACAGAATATATTTTCCAGGCTATAAATATTCTAAATGGGAAGAAGTTTATGTCAGAATTTGTTTTTTTTTTTCGTAATAAAGCTTTTTGTTTTATATGACGTAATGAAAGCTCACGCGAGATTTTAATTCTGATTTAAATACAGATTTAAAATAAACCATTTAAATAGTGAATTTAGATTGACCTTAAACTACAGAATATAAATTATAGATTCATGAATGAGGACTTTAAAACTAGGCTCATAACATTCTAATCTAGAAAAGATTCGGAAATCATATATTTTGTAAATTTCAGAAATCGTATGGAAATATGGATACAGCTTCAAAGCGTAATGTTTTAATTCAGGTTCAGAATTCAGACTCTGAATGCAGATTCAAAATTCAGAAAAATATTTAGCTTGTAACTAGATTTTACAATCAATTGTTGAATAAATCATGAGATGATGAACTTATCTAACACATTGCGGAACAAATACGAGATATCTCGTTTTTTCGATTGCCAACAAGTTGCTTCACTTCGAATTATAACTCGAATGTACTGAATTTTAGTATTAAACTTTATTCGACAAAATTGAACACATCGTTTGCCGTACCTTAAAAATGCTTAATTTATCCCGGGAGTTTTAAGATGCCGAATTTCGGTGTTTCTCGTCATAAATTTCTTCGTGGTCCTTAATGTGTTAAGATTGATTGCCAATTCTATTTCCAGATTTCAAATTTCTAATCCAAATTAGTTTTTAAACACAATTCAGCTGAAAGGAATTTAAGTTTTTTTGTTTTATCCGTTCAACCCAAATTATATTAAAAAAAAAAAACATGAACATTAACATTTAATGTATTTGAGTAACGGGAAGTGAGTTGTCACTTTTGTTGAATGAGGTTTCATTATTAGATTCATAACACTTAACTTATGCTTTTTAATGGAGACGAGACATCTCGTATTTGGTCCAAAATGTGTAAATATTGCAGTTTTTTAAGCCATATTTCATATTAAAAATATTTATTTGGTTCATGTTTGTATCAAGCAAACTTGATCCGAAAATCTGATGATTTTTATCTCTTACTTTATTTTAATGAAAATTTGAACGTTTTTCATCAAAGGTTAGAATCTTTGAATTTGCAAAATAGTTTGAAAGATTGGGCTTGTTTGATTTGAGATGAGTATAAGTTTTTTTTTTATGAAATGGAAGGTTCTCTTAAAAAAGCTTATTTTATGTTCAAATCAACTAAGTTTGATCTACCAGACTCTTAATAAACAAATGAAAAGATTATAACCATCGATGAAAGCGAATTTCGCTCACTTTTCAGGTTTAGGAAAAAATTTATAAGTTACGATTTAATACGAAAACCTTTAATGTTAAAGTACTTAAAAATGAATAATTATATAGTTACAAACATAATTTGTTTAAATTTATGTTTGTATTCGTGCATTTTTAAGACAAAAATCATAGGTAAAATTTAGTCACCAAAAACCCCCCATGAGTTGGTTCTTCCTACGGCCCTGCTCAGAACTTTCTTCAACCACGCACAGAAACGAATCAATACACTTGTTCACATTTTTTTTTTGCATCAATTGACTCAAAACCGCGAGACCGTTTAAGCCGTTTCCGTTAATAGTATTTTTCTCGTACTTCCGGCCACTATGATATTGCAAACACGTGCGATGCCATTAAATCAACGCCTTCTCTCTATGGTTACTTTGTAGAATTTTAAGTAAATTTTTAAAACATTTTTTTCCGTATACTATATGAATTTTACCGTTTTAAAACTGCTCAATTCGGGATCTTTTAGAAAATTCTTAGGACAATAAACTCAAACATCGAAAACAGTTTCTGTTTCAAAATAACTTATAAGGGTACAAAATGTGCAGAGCAGGTGCACCACCATCAATAAAAAAATGCCAAGCTTTTCTGTTTACAATTTTATGCGTTCATAATTATTTGTGGTCCTTGTAAGTTTTCAATATCACGTAAATTCTACAAAATCACAAAATCAAAATTTTTTAGAAGTTTATCTTGCAATTTTTCATCTTTTCTCGTAAGAAATGACGGCATCTTATAGCAAAAACATCACCTGTCATCTGTTCTAATGATGAATATTGATCTTTAAATTCATCACAAAATAAAAAAAATCCTTATTCCATTTTTTTTCTATTCTATTATTCAATAAATTTTAGATAAACATGTCGAGGCAGGGCGAAGAGCGCCATGTACGTTTATCTTAAAGCATGTTCCTTGTTCGTTTAAATTTATGTGTAGTTTCATCACAACTCTTCAAAATGAATGTCTATGTTAAATTGGAAAGCATAATTTGATTATACATGGTAATATTTGGAATTCCTAAATTTCATATAGAATTAATTAACTATTCACAAGCATGTCAGTATAGCTTGCAACTAAAACTAGTAATTTTCAGTCAATTTAGTTCTATCCTGACCAACGCCTTGTAGTCAATGTCATCGAAAGAATGTCAAAGTTGTCTACGAATTGAATGACCAAGCTAGTTTGTCAGTCAGGCTGTAATTTTAATGTTGCATGACATTGCATTGTCATTCACCACTCGCATGAAACAAGCGGTCATCTTTCTATTTCATTTTCTGGTTGCGCTAGGAAGGATTTCACGTTATTTGATGCACAACAGTTTAAAAAATCCAAACCATGAACATAAAACGAAAAAAATCGTAGCGAGCAAAATTTTATTCATTCAACTTGATCATGTCACTATTAGTTTACGTCGCGACGCGTCGCTGACCAAAAGTCAGTATCGCATGACATAGACAATCAAAGCAGTATCAAAGTCGACTGATATTTGCTGTCTGACACTGACTATTCGCAGCACTGCTGGCAACACTATACGTAGCAATACATTTTCCATTTTGTGAAGTAAAATACAAGTGTCTTTACTAGGCAAACACTTTCAGGAGCCCTTGAATCAATTAAAAAAAGCTGATAGCCTTTCAAATTTTCACGATTTGGACGTATATTATGTATTGGAGTAAGTGTTCCTGTTTCTATATTCGTGGCTAAGAACATCACATTAAGTTTGTTTTTAACGTGGGCGTCTTACCGCTAGTTTCCCTAAAATTTAATAATCCTAACAAATCTATTTGATTAATTCTTATTTTTCTTATTCTTCTTATTTTATCTTTATTCAACAATAATTCTCTCTCTCTTTGTAGACCAATTCACCACATTTCACAATAATTTGATGAGTTAAATATTTTTTTGGGTAACTTGGGTAGGGGTAAGTGTAGTTTCTTCTGCTGAAAAAAAAAAACAACAAATTGATTATGGTATAATGGTGGAATAAATGAATGTATGATGGATATTATTATGGTAGCTAACTTTTTAAATTCGTAGAGTTTTTCTATTCGTTAATCACTTTGCCTTTAAATTTGAAAGATATTAATGTTTTCGTTTGAACCTAATTTTTCGATAAAAGAAATACTTTATGTTTGTTTTATAATTTTAAAGATTTTCAAGTATTTAAACATCGTTTTAAAATAAATTATAATTATAATAAATTTAATAAATTTAAATTTTTCGAAACAAATTCTATGACCATGAAAAATATATTTAAAATTGAATGAAAAAATCGATCATTTTTACACCGATCACGTTGATGCCATTTCGATTGTTTCTGAGCTTTTCCCTCAAAACGGCGGACGGAATGGCATGGCAGGGAAAATCGATACCCGCTCGCATGTGTCACCATCGATCCGCCGCCAAATTACGATGAACAATTTTTCATTCGATCCAATCGTCGCCTGTCGAGCTGCTGTCAATCTCGGGGGCTAGCCTGGCTCAGGAAGAACCAAGTCCAAAGCCCAAAGCCCAAAGCCCAAACCCGAGCTAGCTGAGCTGTCACACACATGTCGTACTGTCTAATTTCCTGCCTGTCAATCCGGGCAAGAGAAACTCGAATCATTCTTTAAAGTCTTGGGGATTTTTTTCCCACTACCCGCTTTTCGAGCCCAGCCCAGTCTTTTTCGGTTACAGTCAACCATTAAAATGTAAGCCATCGTTCCTTTCCAGCTTTATTTTTTCACCGGATTTTTGGTAGGGGGAACCTCTTTTTTTCCGGGAAGCATTTTACAAGTTTCCATTTTTCTCTTGCTGGTGCCACATTCCGGCACGTTTCGGTTCCCCAAAGTTCGTCACACGACTTCACTCACACAACTGTTGCTCGCTCGTTCGCCGGGTGGAAAGTATCAAAAAGTATCCAAATGGGTTCTGACTCAGGCAGTCAGACTCCAGTAGCTGATGCTGGTTCCATAAAATCGGAAAAATTGGCGCCGTTTTCTTTTATTTATGGGCACCCGTTTAATAAAAGTTTGCAATGCTAAACCACCCAAATGGTTCGAACTTTTTTATTTGCAGTCATTGTCGTCGGCTGGATTGATATTTGAAAAGTGACATACGTCAAACGATTCATTTGATGATGTTCGGAAAAATAGGGTGAAGGCTTCAAACTAAAAACAAACACAAAAAATTAACAATTTTTTAATTGCTTTATTTATGCAGCTTTAGTAATAATACGATTATTTTATAGAGATAACAAAAAAACAGTTTTTTCGTAAATTTGTAATTTTTTCTTGAATTGCTCAAATTTCAATTTTCTATCTTAAAAAATGTTCTTCCATGAATAAAGAACAGAAGGATTCTAAAGCCTAATTTCAGATTCATGTTTTAGACTCTGATCAAATCTTTCAGATACAGAATTCAGAAGCAGTTTTTAGAATTAGAATTTTTTTCTAGATTTACGATTCGGATTTTTGTTTCCAAATTTAAATCTGGTATTCAAAATCTGAATCTACTTCATAAAAGACGATAATAATTGCTTTCAGTTGATTCATTTTTCTGTTTATATCTGTTCTTCCAACTAGGTGAATGTTAGTACAAATTTTGAAAAATTCAGAAGGTTCAGTTAGCAGAATTTGTATTCAGATGGCAGAATTTGTAAAAAAAATGATCATAATTTTCAGCTTCATTATGCAGTTTTTTTTAGAAATAAAATGAATTGAGTATCATAATATTTCCATCCAAATCACCTAAGCGTTGTTGGTTCATGTTAGTTTTAAATGTTTTCTGGAGACTTTAGAGATCCTTTTTTTTATCATGTTCTCTTAATTCCTCGCCCACGGACAAGAGAAAATTTCTCACTATTTGGCATGAAGCTAATAGCACAGAGTGTCAGAATCAGCATGGCCAGATTACAAACAGGAAAAATCCGTAGATTCGACGAAAAACAAAAAAAAAGTACTGATTTCGGCGAAACGAAACTTGATGACCTTGATTTTCTTTTGTCGTCAGTTTAAACTTTCGTTTACCCGATGAAATCCAACATTTTTTTCATTAAATTGTACAAAAATCGCACTGCTTAAAAAAACCGTGGATTTCGAGTATCGATCCGTATATCCGAAGAAGTGCTCAAAACTACGGAGAAATAGCTGGAAAAAGCACTCTCTGAGTATTTGTTCTCCTTTTCAATTCATGTTTTGTCGAAGAATATTCTCAGAACTAGAACTGAGGAGTATGCCATGGTTTGTTGGCAACGGACGCGTTTTGTTTTCTCTCCGTCGTTTAAAATAATGCTTTTTTTAATTTTTAAATGTTAAAATTGTTTACATTGTTAAAACTTTTGAAAAATTGTATAGCGGGAAGTATCACTTATTGTTCAAAGTGTGATCGAGTGTGAGAGTTTCAGTCTCATATGGCGTAATAAATCATTCCAACTACGTTTTCCTTCTGAGCTGCAACGCTGAAACCGGCCCAGAGCTGACGTTAAGGTGGAAACCATCATCAACTATCAGGGTCCTCAAATGATTTGGTGAGTCCGTTCCATATACTTATTATAGATTAAGGTTGCCAGAACTTTTTCAGCACGTATCCGGGCCGGACAAACCGGGCAATTTTTATATTAAAACCTGGCAAAATCCGGGCATTCAATTTCAAATTTGCGACCATAAATCCGGGCAATATCCGGGCAAATTTAGCAAAAACTCAGAAATTCCTTAACAAAAATCAAGAAAAAAAAAATATGAAAAAAAATTTTTTTTTATCAAAACTCATCGATTGATTTTGAACCGTATTTTAGGCTTCCAAAAAACCTTTCATGATTATTTTTATAAAACTTTCTCAAAAAATTTCGTTTTGGAGGTGTTTGTTGTTTTTTTTTTGTTTAATTTGCCAAATAAAGTGAAAAAATCCGGGCAAAATCCGTGCATTCGATTTCAAATTGGCGACAATAAATCCGGGCAATGTCCGGGCAAATTTAGCAAAAATTCAGAAATTCCTTAACAAAAATTAAAAAAAAAATTTTTTTTCGTCAAAACTCATCGATTGACTTTGAACCGTATTTTAGGCTTCCAAAAAACGTTTCATGGTTATTTTTATAAAACTTTCTCAAAAAATTTCGTTTTGGAGGTGTTTGTTGTTTTTTTTTGTTTAATTTGCCAAATAAAGTGAAAAAATCCGGGCAAAATCCGTGCATTCGATTTCAAATTGGCGACAATAAATCCGGGCAATGTCCGGGCAAATTTAGCAAAAACTCGGAAATTCCTTCACAAAAATAAAAAAAATATGAAATTTTTTTTTTCGTCAAAACTCATCGATTGACTTTGAACCGTATTTTACCGTACTTTAGGTTTCATGATTATTTTTATAAAACTTGCTCAAAAAGTTTTGTTTTGGAGTTTTTTTTTGTTTAATTTGCCAAATAAAGTGAAAAAATCCGGGCAAAATCCGGGCATTTTTCAATGAAATCCGGGCAACCGGACCGGGTCGGACTGTTCTTAAATTTAGTATTAAATGTCCGGGCAAACCCGGATAAAACCGGGCAATCTGGAAACCTTATAATATATAATTCTGAAGGATCTCTGGAAGATTTTGCAGGAAAATCTCCAGATTTTAGAATCATTCCAGAGTCTTCGATTTACGTGTTTTTCAGATCTATTTTTTTTAAATTTTGAAGCGGTCGGTAGTATTTTGTTTATTTTATTATAAACACTTATATGTGGGCCACGCGTGGCCGAAAAGTGCTGTGTTTGGTAGTAAATATGCATTGGCAGTGCAAATGCAGCTTAATGTATTTATTAGTGCTTTTTGTACGAAGCGATCATTTTTGCGCTCGAAATAATTTATGAAAATTGAAACATTTGACAAAATAAAGTATCGAATAAAGCCTAAAAGTAATTATTTTAGAAGAAAACCGCAATCAATAGTTGTCGTCATTCCCAGACAACCATTTGGTGGGTATTTCGAATTTGCAGCACAAATATACGTGCAAATATAATGCAGCAAAACCAGTATGTACGTATCATTTTGGAGGCCATATAGGCACACATATTGTTGATTTGGATTGTATTGAATTACGATATGCACGATTTGTCATACGAATCATTTATGACTACCCTGATTCTTTTTGGAATATACTATGACAATTTACATCATCATATAGATGATTGAGGTTGTAATCTTGTAGGTCTTCGCTCAATATGCGATTGGAATTATCTTTATTTACGACATTTTTCGTAACACTATGGAAAGTTTGACGACTGATTTGGTCGACTTCTGCGACTTTCCAGTGCTCTCATTTTTCGTCAGTTGAATTAAAATAAGTTTATTTCAAAGAAATGCGTCTTTTGCTGTCAAATTCAAGTTTATATCGTACAATTGATAATTTGCCTGATTGCTGAATTTTTCAACGTTCGTGAAATTATTGCAGTATCTGGACTTTATCCCCTGCGATACGATCTGCAGCTCATGATGGTTCCTCGACGGGGATTTGCTTCAAAGGCATTAAACCAAAAGCAAATCGCATATTTCTATAACTAATATCTTTTAAATTGTAGGACACGTCATCGATGATCTAAAAATAGACCAACATTTTGAAGCCTCCTTAAATACGATTCCAATCATCCAATCATTGTTTGATAGAAAAATGTACTTCCTGCTAAGATCTAACACCTGCATGTTATGATAATATAAATCGTATTTCATGTTAAAGAAAATCTGTCAATCATCTGTCAGCACGACAAAATCTGTCAATTACGGCTGACCATCATACATCGGTCGTTTCACGGATTTTTTGCGAATTGTCGTACACAAAGGTCGAGTTCATATGTACATAAATACGAGTCTCTCTTGTTGTCGTAATAAAGTCATGCAGTGCATATAAATACGATAAAGAATATGCGTGGGCCGCACATTGTAGGTGCAGGTATACTAAAATGAGTTTAAATAGCATTCTATACGATATAATCTGTAAAATAAAATACGACTTCTGGTTGTCTGGGTTGCTTTCCGCCAGGAAATTTGATTGCATGTGATTTTTCCACACTTGTTTTTCAGTTATAAACGATGCCTGTTTCGAACTTTATATGACCTTTTCTGTAGTCGCTGCCGAATAGAACTTAAGGAAAGATAAAAAATTGCATAAGAAATTGCTAATTAACGCTAGCGAATTTCTTTTTTAATTTTAAACCGGTTGCGAATATCTCTGGAGAAGTTCTAGCTATGGAAGATGGAAGTACGATTAGTGAATAGTGAGAATATTCCCAGAACTAAAACTGACTGAGCAAAAAATAATTTCGGGTAAGTTATCTTGATGGTCACTGGAAACTGATGAGAAATCTTCGCATTCTCATATTTATCGAGAAATGTAACAAGTGATAAACCAGTTATCATTATCAGTTCTGCTCGATTTGCTTCCCTGATCAGAAGTAGAAATCCCAAGATGTAATGTTCATTTGAATGCATGTCTCAACTCGTCAAAACTTTTTCTTAACGGAAATCTCGTTTTTATATCTTCAAATTTTAAACCAATGCACAGAGTTTTTATTATTCTACCGATTCAAGAAAAAAAAATGACACTTCCATTCTTTTATTTTCTCCCGTTGCCATTCATCTCAGAAGTTCAAATCCTCTAGCAGCCGCAACCGATTTTCGGCGGAAGTTTAGCGAAGCAGAACGCTGACTTCCAACGCTAGGCTGGCTGGCTTTAGCGATGTGATTTTCCTCGGATCGGGAAAATAATCCCGAAAATCGTGGAAAACGACAGTTCCGATGTTTGCTCTTTTATTTATGTTCTGCTTTTGAAATCCGGAAATGTCTTTCATCTCCAGCAGCAGAAGGTGCTCGATTTTTTCTTCTTCAAATTCGGGTGTGTATGTTGAAAGCAGCTGGCAGATGGTGAAAAAAATGTGCAGATTCTTCTTACGAAGGGTTTGGGTTAAGCATGAAGAAAAAATCGTGCATGCAAAATCGTTGAAAAGCGATTTATTTGATGGAAGAAAAATGAAGAGAACGTTCTTTTAGCTCGGGTTCTTTTTTCCTTTTACGTTTTCCTCGATTACTTTAATTGTGGTGCCGAGATGAATCACGGAAGAAATGTAGCGAATAAGCGATAAGCTTTTCTTTGAATGAATAAAAAAAATCTCTTCTTCGATTTTGAATTTTGATACTGAAAATATTGTTTAAATTTCCTTAATTCAAACAGTTTTTAAAGTTTAAGTTGAAAGCTTCAGAAAAATTGTTTTATCTCTGTAAACTTTTCTCGTTTGCCAACAACAATCTCCTGTATACCTACAAGACACCAAAACAATCTCAACTCACATCATAAATTACCTTTTTTCCCCCAACAACGAACGTTGACCATCGTAAGTCGTAAGACAAAACTGCCATCTCTCGGTTAGAAGAACTTGAACTTACCTGTAATGATAGGAGAAGAAACAAAAAACATCTGATGAGTAATGGAAATTAGCATAGAAATGGGTTCGAAAAATCCCTAATGGCGGCTCAGGGGGTGTTGCCAGGGAAATTCTTCGGAAAATTGTTTCACAAGTGAGTGATAAACAGACTCTCAACTGCCGGCCGACCGACGACCGGAGCAATAATATAAAACAACACAAAAATGGGAAAAGTTTATTTACGACGAGCTGGAGAATGCTCACTTATCCTTAGCAGATGGTCGTTGTTTTTTTTCCTTCTCACATCTCTGTGCGTGGGTGGGTAAATGTTTTGTGTAGGAGGTGGGAAGAAAAAAAGGCTCCATAAATAGAATTTAGCATTCTCAACTCCCTTTCGCTCTCCCTTGGGACCTCAAATGGGCCCACATTGGTCAGAGCGATGGTAATTGAATGAAGTGTTGTTTATCAAGTTGGAATATTTTACATTTCTCGTTACTTGACTCCCTTCCGGAGGATAAAAGTTTGGATGAAATTTGTCAGAATATAAGCAAAAAAAAAACATGTAGCACGAAAATTCTAATTTCCTGGGAGCTTTTTATTTAAAAAAGACTCAGAAGTTTTCAAAATCCTTCAACTTAGAAGTAAATTGCAATATGCATTGATAAAATTTTGTTATTCTAGAAACATTTACGCGAAGAAAGTTCAATTGATTTCTCGCGACCAAATGTAAAGCTGGAACAAATATCAAATTCTTCTTTTGTAACCCCCCCCCCCCCCCTTCGAAATTTCCAAAAACCCGAAGGGGGGAACAAATGAAGTTTAAAGTATTTAATGTAATTTTCGAAAAAAAATCAAGAATCCAAAAGATTTCAAGACGAAAAAACAAATTTTGGAAGATGCAAGTTATTTCACCTTTTGTATTCTTGACTTTATTGAATTTTTCGATAAAAAATTACTTGTTATTTTAGGTTTTGTGCAATGATATTGTATGCAACTTTGTTGCATACAAGCTTTCGTGAAACTTATTCCAATTTATTTGTTTTTTACATTATTTTTTATTGTCCCCCCCCCCCCCCCCTCTCGCGATGTTCCAACTCCGAATGACAAAAGAAGGATTTGAAATTTGTTCCGGCCTAATAAGGTCGCAAGAATGACCAAATATGAAATTTTGGAAAAATGACTAATTTATGACTAATATCTCTCTTTTCGTAAATAACGTGATAGCTGTTGAGGTAGTCAATAGAATTCTTCCAACAGAACACCAGGTCAAATTTGATCCAAACACAGCCTAAGTCTCCAAACCGAGTCGTAAAAGTGGCAGCAAATCCTTCTTAAAGCCCTGAAATCAATTGTCTCCTTGGCTGTTCCGATAATGTTTTGGAAAAGCAAATCCCCTCCTGAGTAAAGTTTAATGCTGGCTGGCATCTTTGAACAGGAGCCGAATCCTATTTGGATGGATTTAGGAAAGTTTGAAGCAATCAACTTTTGAAAGCCGGCAGCGCCGCCGGACGTACGGAATTTGCTGATAATGTTCCTTCAACTTTGCCGAAAAATTCCACTTCAAATAACTCGCATCACAAGTTTATCTTTATTTTTTGTGCTCTGCTTTGCCTGTTCAACAAAATAGAAAAAAACGCTGACAAACGGCAGAATCAGGAAATCTTTGTACAAAACAGCCCAGCTGGATGTCGTGTGCCAATGCTGTTGTTTATTTTATAAAAAGCACGAAGAAAAAAAGCAAGGCAACAGCTTTTTTCTCGCTTTATTTGTTTTCGGGTCGAGCTTTGTCAAGTATTTTGTCGAATTTTCTATTTCTCCTTTCCTTTTCAAGGCGGAAAGTGCCAAAATCAGGCAAGTGCGAAATCAGAAAACTTTTACTTTGCGAAAGCGTCAAAAAGAGCGTCAATTCAATTCGACGTTCAGCCCCTGAAAATGGGAAAGAAATAAGGCCCCCATCAATAACAATACACGCGTAGCGCAGCATACAAAAGTGCTCCCGAAAGCACTT
The DNA here is from genome assembly GCF_029784155.1 of Uranotaenia lowii. Lineage (NCBI taxonomy): Eukaryota > Metazoa > Arthropoda > Insecta > Diptera > Culicidae > Uranotaenia > Uranotaenia lowii. The sequence continues at coordinate 39,269,671 of NC_073692.1, forward strand.
TTCTCGGCACCTTTTCTGGCCGAAAAGTGTAAGAAAAGTAGCAAAAATCGAAACGAACGATCTTTTCACTATTACCCAGGGTCTTTGAAAAACTCACTTTTCTTACGTTGAGCTCTTTCAAGTCGAAAGGCCTCTTTCAATTGCAGAATATCTTGATATCGACCGAATGCCGGAAACAAATGGGAGACTTTTTTTCCTTTTCTAGGATAAGCCCGGTTTCCTGCTTCTTTGAAGATTCAAGTTTTAGAAATCACTTTAAAATTCTACGATTCATCGGACACTTCACAATTTATTCAAAGATAATTCTAAAATTATTTCAAAATATTCCAAAATAAATTCAAATTGATCCAAAAATGATTTGACTGAAAATCGAAAATAATTCAAATTGGATTTAAAACCTAATAAAAAAATCTTTTAAAAGTAACAAGAAAGTTGTACAACTATAAATTATTAATTGATTCCAATAAAATGCATTAATTATTTAAAAAAATATTTGTTTGAATTTAAAGAAAAGCTTGAATCATTTCAAAAAAATTTAATTTTAAATTTTAAATATATTTGGAAAATATTACAAGATTGTTAAAAAAATATTCAAAAATGATTAAAAGTAATCCAAAAAAGACTCAAAAAATAATTCATAGATGATCATAAGATGGTTCAAAGATTATTGAAAGATTATTCAAAGATGATTCAAAGATGATTCTAAGATGATTCAAAGATGATTTAAAGATGATTCAAAGATGATTCAAAGATGATTCAAAAATGATTCAAAGATGATTCAAAGATGATTCAAAGATGATTCAAAGATGATTCAAAAATGATTCAAAGATGATTCAAAGATGATTCAAAGATGATTCAACGATGATTCAAAGATGATTCAAAGATGATTTAAAGATGATTCAAAGATTATTCAAAGATTATTCAAAGATGATTGAAAGATGATTCAAAGATGATTCAAAGACGATTCAAAGATGATTCAAAGCTGATTCAACGATGATTCAAAGATGATTCAAAAATTATTCAAAGATGATTCAAAGACGATTCAAAGATGATTCAAAGATGATTCAAAGATGATTCAAAGATGATTCAAAGATGATTCAAAGATGATTCAAAGATGATTCAAAGATGATTCAAAGATGATTCAAAGATGATTCAAAGATGATTCAAAGATGATTCAAAGATGATTCAAAGATGATTCAAAGATGATTCAAAGATGATTCTAAGATGATTCAAAGATGATTCAAAGATGATTCAAAGATGATTCAAAGATGATTCAAAGATGATTCAAAGATGATTCAAAGATGATTCAAAGATGATTCAAAGATGATTCAAAGATGATTCAAAGATGATTCAAAGATGATTCAAAGATGATTCAAAGATGATTCAAAGATGATTCAAAGATGATTCAAAGATGATTCAAAGATGATTCAAAGATGATTCAAAGATGATTCAAAGATGGTTCAATGATGATGCAAAAATGATTCTAGATTGAAATTTTAAGATTGCTTAAAATGTTTTCTACGAAATTGGATCTTAGTTAAATAAATCAAGAATTATTCAAAACTAATTAAATTTCAAGGTGTTTTCAAACTTTCATCCTTCCGCTCATATTCCATCTCATCTGCAGAAATATTTGCTCTTTCATCAGCGTAAATAGGTCGGATATAATAAACTAAAATTTATTTGAATAACTTGCTTCCCGCACATAAACAGAAACCCTTCATGCGCCATTACGCTTAACCGCTGGCAGCCTGCCTTCCACCTTCAATCCTCGGCATAGCTGCTGATGCTTTTTGGGTCCGTCCAACTTTTCGGTCTGTACCTCGCCCCCTCTGCCGGAAAAGCCAATTCAAATTTCCCAAGTGAACGCGTTTTTCCACCCAGAGCTAACCCCGGAAAAACACTTTACCTTAACTTTCCGTCTCGGTTCTCGGAGCGAAGCAAGCAAACACACCCCATATATATTATTTCCCCACAGCAGCAGCAGTGAGACTGCTTTTGGGGACCCAAAAGGTTCCGGAACCGGAGAGCTACGACGACCCGGGATGATTTCCAGTTCCGCCAGTAGTTTGTTGATGTTGCCGCTGCCATCTCAGCCCGCGCCAGTTGATTGAAGGCAAAAGTTTTGCGAATTTTGCGGCGGAAGGATTTAACTGGGGTGAGGATGGTTTCTTACCATAAACACACCGTTTCTCATCTGATGGCACGCACAATCGCCGGCCGCTTGGCTCTGGGTGGTGGTGACCCTTTTTTCTCCTCCCCGGCATTTTGGCCCCAAAGGCCTATTAGAGGTCGAGCCGATTACTCACACGATAAATGAGGCGGTTACGAAACGGTGAGTTGATATAACCCATCCAAGGGGGTTGGGGAGAAGGTTTTGGTAAAGTGAGATTGTGTGAATTACGGTAGACGAGTGATTAGTTGCTTGAGCTTGGTTTATTTTTAGGAATAAAAGGAGGAATTGAGGCTGCATTCATGAATTTTAAGTCACTGGAGTTTTAAAAAAACTGAGATATTTGTAACATCGTAGAACCGTCAAAGGGGAAAATCTTGAAATTAAGAAAAATTCCAAATAGAAATCAACTGAAATATTTGTTCATAATATTTTGAAAGAATATTCAAATTTTTACATAATACATTTATATTGTTAACTCAAATATGCCAACATTTTGTTTCAATACAAAGAACAGATTCAAAAATATTCAAAGATGAATGAAAATTATCAGCCTCCCACAGTTTACGGTGTTTCAATATTATAACTTAGTTCATTTATTTGATTTTTTTAATTTGTCATCCTATTAAAATTTAAAAAAAAATGAATTTAGAAGTTCAGAAGTGGAAGCAAAATGCAATACAAAATGCAATACAAAATGCAATACAAAATTCAAAACCATTTTTTGATAACAAATTGAAAAAAAAAGTTCTACATTTCAATAAGTACCTACATAGTTTATTTTTTATTAGCTGGTAAATCATTTTAACGGATTGCATTGCAAGGCACAGAGAGCCACCGCATCTCCCCAGTATGCTATTCTGGGTTAATGGGTGCAATTGGTCGACTCTAAATACTATGTACCCCTACGCCATAAAGTCCACCTGGGGCCTCTGGGCATAATTCCCATCCGGACCTGCAACGAAGGCTGAAAGATGGGAGACCAAGTCCGCGCTTCTGCACTCATCGACTAACTCAATTTCAAGTCAAAACTCCAGCATGCAGACCCTGCCTCTTGTTACGATTCAAGACTAAGGATCTCCCCTCTGACGACTCGAGGTCCGGCCTTTACTCGTAACTCGAGGCTCGCTTGGTTTGCACGACTATCGTTCTTGGCTTCGCTTGGTGCGGCTCGAGGCCCTCTCCAAATAGCCCGTCCGTGTGCCGAATCGAGAGCAGCTTATCCTAGACTCGCGCCTGTCACAGCACACGTCCGGGGCTTTTCGAAAAACTTTTCGGCTGATTCCCGGCAGAGACGTCATCCTACACCGACTCGAGTGACTCATCCGCCGACGACGTGGAGTCACTCTACCCGAGAGTATTTTACGGCGTAAATACTCTTCCTCCTACGAGTTTGACTGCGAAGAAGGTCAAGTCTTATCCCCGCAGCTTCCCTCGTAGGAAGCGCGTTCTACTTAGATACTTCGCGGCGGTGCAGGTATCCTAACCAACGTTCGCGACGTACCGGCATACACAGAAGGTACGTACGGGTCTTTAACGCATGCGACTCAGATGAATCCCGTGATGTTATCCTACACGAATCGAGTGGCTCATCCGACGGCGATGTGAAACCACTCTACCCGAGAGTACTCCGCGACGTGAATATTCTTCCCCCTACGAGTTCGACTGCGGAGAAGGTCATGTCTTATCCCCGTAGACTCCGTCGCAGAGGGCGCTTTCGACTCGGATACTCCGCGACGGTAACGTTGGAGGTATCCTACAAACAGACGCGCGACGTACCAGGCAGCTCGGCATAGCAGAAGGTAAAGTCTTATCTTTGTATGCTTTACTGCCAGGGTCGGACGCACACTACTCAGATGCTCCCCGAAGAAGGAGTCATCCGAGTCACAGGCCGTGATTGCTGAAATTGTTAGTGGAATCCACCATTCAACGAAGATCATTCCTCATGAAATGGCCCTCTTGAAAACGGATCCGGATTTGACCCAAGGAAACTGCTATCGTTCCAGAGGTAAGTCTAGAGAATTTATTTTAATTTTCTCTTTTTTTTTTTGCTTTTCTTTTAGGTAAAACCAGACGACTGGATGACAATGTTGCCGGATGAATCAACGAAGTTTCCGGTTCTCGATGCTGCAACCTGATGGATGATGGTCGGTTCCCGGTTTGTTTCCCTACGAACAAGAGACGTCCTGCTGATCAGACTTGTAAATTATCGACATTTTCTCTGACTGTCGCACAGCCTGCTTTTATCAGTTTCATTGTTCGTGCCATCAAACGAATGCGACCGAAAACTTGCCGAACAGTCGACTACCATCAAACGAAACGACATTCATTCTTCTTTGTGTGATTGTCGAACGAAATTTCGTGTCTTGGTAGACGAGAGGGATAATTTGATGGTCAAACGACCATAATTCCCGACAGTTTACGACATCGCCTATCTATCACGCAGCAGAACTTACAGACTCAATAAGCGAATGCAATCTTTTCTATTCACTCCCTCCTGTTAAAAAAATAAAACGCCACTCTGCAGCGCCGAGTGATGTTTGGATGTGTTGGTCGAACAATGTGAAATGATTATCGCGATTATCTACGCAAGAGGGATGATAGTCAAACGACTAACTACACCAAAGATCAAAATTTCATTTGACATTTTTTTGCTCTCCGATCAAACGATTGCGCTCTCCACGATTGTCACGAACGATGTGTGGTGGTTGTCTCCGGAAAAATTCAAACGATGGTGACCACTTACAAGCCTGCTGCTGATTGGTTCGACTGGTTACTCGGAATCACTATTGGACTCCCCCTGTCGTTATTCGGACCGATGACCCGGACTCAGTATCGAGCTCTTTTTTCCGTGATTCGACTTGGTACCAATCCAACAGGCGAACGACACCAGTACCGTTTGCGCTGAATTGTTCTTAGTGATGCGCGAGCGCTCAAGAGCCGCTCATTTGAACCGGTTCTTCAAAAAGAACGAACGACCCGTGGCTCTTAAAAAAAGAGCCGCGGTTCAAAAATGAACCGTGACCCGCCGCTCAACACCAGTTGAAATATTTAACCGCTACAATATGCAAGAGCGATAAGTGGAGAGCCGTCCGTTCTTCGAATCAAACGAGTCACGGTTCTTTCGTTCTTTCCAAAAGAGCCGGTTCAAATAAACAGCTCTTGGTTGCTCTCCCATCACCAAACAAGCAAGCAACACAAACTGAAGAGCGGAGAACAGCAGAAATCTGATCGTTTGCTCTCCCGAACCAAAAGAACCGAGGTGGGTGGTGGGTGGTTAAAAAAGAGCTACAGGACGGCTCGAAAAAAAAAAACCGACAGAGCATCCGAGCCGAGCCGTTCATTTGATCAAATTGAACGGCTCTCCATACTCCGCTCTTGCCGTTCAGATTGTGAACCAGAGTTGAGCGAGTCGCGGTTCTTTTTTGAGCGGTTCTTTTTTCAGCGGTTCTTTTTTGAGCGGTTCTTTTTTGAGCGGTTCTTTTTTGAGTCGCTCTTTTTCGAGCCGTTCTTTTTCGAGCCGTTTTTCGACTCTTTTTTGAACCACCACCCAGCACGGTTCCTTTGGTTCGAGAGAACGATCGAACGGCTTTCTGCTGTTCTTCGCTCCTCAGTCTATGTTACCTGTGATTTGATGGGCGAAGAACCAAAAACTGCTAATTTGAAGCAAAAGCAGATCAACACACAAAAGAGGGATGCACTGGATTTTTTGATTTTTCAGCCATATCTTGTAATCCGTATACGTATTCGTATACAAAATAAACAAAATTCAGATACTCGAAAAATGTGAGCCTATAATGTAATTTTAACTTTTATTTGGATAATGTGAGGAAGCTGCTAAAGTGTGCTAGAGATAAATGAACGAAAATTGAGGACTCCAGCGGACATGTTTCTGTGTAATTGAACATATTTTTTTTTAAACATTAAACATTAATCCCAAGTTTATATTCGTGGTAGAAGTTTAATACGTAACGTTGCTTTTAATTTAGCACTTTAAAAAAAAGTTATTTATAATTTTCATTAAAATGCTAGATATTTTAAAATATTAATTACAATTTCATAATATTTATTCAATGTTAAAAAATATTTAGGGAGTGAGTATGTCCACGTGGACATGACTCAAACTTCTGCCCTCCTCTACATGGAGATTTCCAAACCACCCCCCCCTTCCCCCCCCTTCCTTCCCTTAGGTTGACCACGTGGTATGTGAACGGCTCCAGTGTTAGCTGCGTGACACGGTTCATTTTTGAGCCGTTCAAATGAACCGGCTCATTGAATTGAGCGAACGGCTCTGAGCCGCTCATTGAAATGAGCCGTTTTGCCCACCTCTAATTGTTCTTCGCAGAAGCAATCCAAGATGCATACTAATTCCGCAATGGGACAACTTTCCAATCTGCCTCTCTTGGAGCTGTTCTCGAGAGAGAACCACTGCAATCCGGACACTACTACACAACTAGGTGATGGAATTCTGTCGGTTTCCGAGTGCCGAAATTTGGATTAACGCTGGCTCAACGCTGCGCATTTTCACGGAGAAAGATTGTTTTCGAACGGCGTCATGGACATTGTGGTTGGAAACCAGCACCCGACGAGATTTTTGTTCCCATCCTAAAATGATCTTTTTCGAGCCGGATCCGAAATTACCCCAAGGATACTGCTATCAATCCCAAGGCAAGATTTGGTAAACTGATTCTAATTTCTCTCTTTTTCTTTTAGGTACACCCCGGTGATCGGATGCCCATGCTCCCGGCTGAATCCACGACGTTTCCCGTTCTCGTTGCTGCAAAATGATGAGCTGTTGGTTCCCGATTGATTTTCTCCACGACCAAGGTTCTGTTGATTGGATCCACTGATCAATCTCGCAGCCACTCTTGAACTATCCCATACACTTGACCGTGAGTTGACAAATACCAATCATTCTTGACAACGGAACCAGTAATTTGTTTGCGCCAAGTGTTCTTCTCAATAGAAACCCCAGGGCCATAATAATGTCACTCGACGGGGAAATTGTTCAATCTGCTTCTTTGGTCTTGATCTTGGATGGGGACCGTGGACGTTGGATATTGTTACACGACGTGGTAATGGAATCTTGTAGATCTCCGAACCAGAGCTGGGAATGGTGATCGTTAACGACTGACATTTAACGAAAATGCCAGCTAGATCAAAATCATCATCATTTCTTGAACCCAAAGCATGCCATCACAACATGTGGTTTATCAGTCTAGAGCGTTTCCGTTGATAGCTTCAACCCATACCCAATCACTTTCTTAACTGTACTGACAGAGCCAGTTGCTGAGATTTAGCGTACGTTTGTTCGTCAACGTGCTACTGAGCTGGAGATCGACTTTTAACGGTCTTTGACTATCACAGAAAATTGGTACTGTGATATTTAGCAAAATTCGGGTTTATATTCATGCACACGTGACTGTGCGTTGAAATTGAATGGAAAACAAAAAGGCGGGAAAATCCTTGCTCTCTGAAACATGTTGCAGTTCGTTTTATGGGCTATCTAGTTAGCAGCTCGACTATATAACAGCAAAATGGAACTTTTGCTGTTGCCAGGTTCGATGAGAAATAACAACCTTTAAATATCAACAACCGGCATGGGAGCGAAATTTTAGCAGGCTATCATCTCAATGGAAACCAATGATATTGAATATTTACTATGCTAGCTTTCATTGAGAATCAAACAAAGACCGATTATCAGCCTGCTGATGATCGCTGACTGTGGCTCGGTGCATAGTTGGAGTTTTGGAAAGTGATGATGATTGTAAAAAAACAGTAGCCATCTTTAACTCTGTCAATTTTTCCCAGCTCTGCTCCGAACTCCGAATAAAAAAAAAATTGGACTCACGCTTGCTGTGAAATCCTAGAAGGCTGGAACTGACAATTCATCGACGATCTGGAATTTTGACGTCACAACTCCCGAAACACCGTACCCCAAACTGGCTGACAGATAGCCGAAAAAATAAATGCTCTGTGCATTGTCACGTGGTCAACTCCACGTTAATACTGAACCTTTAAACAAAACAATAATTTAACAATCTAAGTATTTAACCAAATTCAAAATAATATTAAAAAAATAAAACAACTACAAACTAATATATACAAGTTAAATCTTCCACCTAGTTACGTAAGGTACTCGATGTTAGATCTAAGGACCAATTGTAATTCTAGAATATAAGGGAACAATATTCTGTAAGTGGGAAAACCAAACCACATTAATTTTAATGCTAACACTAGGTTAAGTTAGTGAAATCTTGCTAACATTACTAAAGAAACTAGAAAATATTGAGAAAAAATGAGAAAGGTGATGAAAATTAGGTTCAGGTTAGGGAAAATGAGCGTTATGCAAGCTTTGCCACCTATATCTCATTTCCAACCTTTTTTTTGTACAGGGCCGTCGCGACCGGGTTTTTTCCACTTTATCGGTGTTCTGCGTTTTCCCAGATCTCCTTATTAAAATTTTCAAAAAGTTGCAGCCAGCTCGATTGACTTGGGTTGCTCAACATCGTCCTTACGGACTTCTGAGTCTAAATGCGATCAGCGTCCGGGTTTTCCCACCGCCGGATTCCCGCTTTAACTTCCAAAATATCGTACTCCTCATCAACGTCATGGACTCCGAGTTTCTGGTTAGGTAGGTCATCGTTCTAACGGTGTACCGAAGAACTCGCTCTTACATTCTGGTCGAGGGGAAGGCAATTGGCTGATACTTTATGAAAAATGATTAAGTCGTCTTAGGACGTTAGCAGAAGCACTCGTTAGATAACCGATTGTAAGATCGTAAAGATATTTTAAGCCACCAGTGTCAAAGCAAACTGGTGCATTGTCTGTTCTTTTACTAGAACTTCATAGCGCTCAAATACTTCTTCTTATTTACATTTTATATCTAGGCTAGCCTACCAGTGCGTGCGATTCTCTCTAACTATCTCTACCGTGCAGTGCACTACTCAGCCAATCAGGAACGATGATGGATAGCTGCTCCTGCTGGAGTTTACGTGGTCATCCGTAACTCGGGTAACGAATGCATTCGAATTTTGTAATAAATATTTTAGATCATGATCATGGTAATTCTGTTCGGTCTTCGGCCGATGTAAAATTCAGGACTATATATATATAGATTTCTAATGTAGCATAATTTATAACTCAAAAGAGTTTGCAAACAGCAGTTTCGGGCGTCATTGGCCTCGCCAAGATTAATGCAGGGGATTCATAAATATTTCGGATGAATCATAGAATTCGCGGAAGCGATTAAAATTGTTGAGATCGCATTCCGAGCGAAACAATTTCGCTGAAATAACTGCGTTCTTTGCGGACGCGCTCTATGGGAGGGGAAGGCAAATACAATATCATCACAATTGTTTCGACTCACCATGTGCTCTGCGAGAATCATACCTTCTACCGCTCGGCTCGATCGGCTGGAGGGAGCGGGTAACGACTGCGATGACGGGCGAAGATGACGATGCTGTTTCTTCAGTGGTGATTCAGTGGTGATACTGCTGCGGTTCCTTCGCTCCTGGTTGAGCGGAGTTGAATTTCGATGATGCGATGGTCCTTCCCTGTATTGGTGATCACTTCCGGATTTCCCTCTCGGGCGTATCATAAGACCTCTTATAGAACGGAGGTTCAGGGTACTGGGTTCGACCTCGAACCGGAACGTGACGGAACCACGCGAACGGTTTCCGATGTGGGCAGGCTGATGTTTCGGAAATTGGGTAACCGAGCTTAGGTTAGCGGGTGCTCGGCTTCGGCGTCTTGCTGAAGAAATCTGGATGTGTGTTCATGGCGTGTTCTGAAGCTGCTGCGAACAAATAATGTGCCTTAGGGCAACAGGGTTAGCACTGACACGGGCACGGTATAACGCACGTCTTTACCTGGCCTAATTTTGATAAGCACGCACTTTGACCTAATATTAATTGGTGTAGCCTAACGCGGTTGGCTATACAAAAAAAAGGATATTAATTTTTCAGCTTTGAAATCCAATCACTCATATCATGTACCTTTTCTGAAATAAAGGTAAAACTCGATACGCGGTCAAAAAGGCGCATTCCACGCACATTCACTACCCAGATCAAAATGATTTGTGGAGTGCAGGCTCATATCAGGGCAAGTGATCCCGGTCGTTGACCAAAGCAGGAAATACGTTTTTCCCGAGCGATCTTTAGAAAAACTTCGGGGTTTGGTTACTTACCGGGCACAATACCGGGCCAAGTATCGATCCTTGTGGAACCCCTGCCAAGACGCCCATTGTTTGTAATCCCTCGCTGGCCATATACTGTGGTTGGCGGTTACGGAAGTATCATTCCAGCATTCTACAGATATATGCCGGGATTCTCATATGTGTATGCCGCGAATCCTCAGCTAAGTACATAGCTGAAATTTTTTAAATGTATAGTAGATAAATGTCCAAGAAGTTCAAACTCTACAGTCTAAGTAACTCAACTAAAGTTATTTTATGAAATTCGGTTTGAGAATTGCAAGTTACAGCTGTTTAAGTTCGGAGGACCGATTTTTTCTACCTTGGGCTTGTTGAGACCCGGTTTTGGACCCCATTGAGGTCCAAATCCAGGTTCCCGCACAACTGACCTGATGACTACCTAGATGCAATAAAGATCAGTTGTGCTAGTGATTGTTCTCCATCGCTTACATATTTCTTGGCTTTCAGATACTTTTTTTCAGCGTGAGAGCAGAGGCATATTTTAGGATGTCACAGGTCAGGTTAGGTTTAGGTGTCTATTAAAATTCTCTATCTTGAATATGGTACTTTGAATTAAAGTAAAGAATCATTTTTCAGACTTAAAAGAAGGCTGATTATTGAAATTGAGAAATATAAAGGATGAATAAATGCCGAAAGCTTTTTCGAGGAAGCTACCCCAAAAAACTCGGTAAAAATAACAAAAGGCTGATTCGCCAAATAAATACACAGATATGTGTTAAGTGTTCGTGCGTGCATATTTACGCGACCGACCGGCATCTCTTGCCACTTTTCAACTCCGAGAGGCGTTATCTGAAGCATTGAAGACTTAACTTGTTTTGCTGGAATTATGTTTTACTACATGCAATTTAGCTGTGGTCTTTTACAACATCCGAATTTGAGTGACACTTGAAAAAGTGAACTTTAAAAACAACTCCAAATTCATTGAACGAAGCAAACTTCCGGTTCATCCCGTAAGCCAACTCAGCATCCTTCTCGTTGTTTATAATCTCGCATCCTGATGACTGACACCCGGTTGAGGTTGATAAAGACAGCCCTCCGGATGGAAAAGCCGCTCTCCTCTTAACTTTGAGAGGGCGGTTTTTGTTTTCCCTTGGTGTTTGCGTGTGCGTTTTTTTTTGTCCTGCCCGTTTCAATTCGTGTGAAACCCAACCAAACCAACCCACAGGGAACACATTTTCGGGCCCGGGATACGAATAAACGTATTAACCGTTATTTCATTTTTATTCCATACATAATTCATCCCTCATCAAACCCCTCGGCGGCAGCCAGAGATGGTCCGGGGAATCTGTTTCCGTTTCCGTCTTTTTTTTTTTGGAAAAGGATCCGCTTCTACTTGAGGACCTTACTGTCTGGTGGGATTTCGAGATTGAGTATCTCGGATCTCTGATGATGCTGGGGTAGATGGAAGAAGAAAAGGTGCGTTTGGGGGTTGAGTGTTGCAAAAAAAAAGGCGCAACAACGTTACGATTTTATGATATCTACACACCTTTGTTCAATTTTTTCAACGTGATACGACTATACGTTGATATGAACGAGGGTGACGACGACGACGACGACAATGAACGCGCCTCGGTAACGAGATAAAGCAATGATGATGGGAAGGATGTATTAATTTCATCCAAATTTGCACTGAAAGAAGTAACGTACTCGTTCCCGTGATTCATCTAATCAGAGACGGGATATCCATCAGGATCACGTTCCACCGGGGTACTTTTCGGTTCATCGACTTTGAGAAGGTGAGCGGCGCCGTCATTGAATTGAGATGATTTGCAATCAGCGTTGGGAGCTGTGGGTTTTCTTTTTTGGTTTAGCAGTTGAAATTTGATGATTTCTGACGCGGATTCTGCCAGTAAGAATGGTATTTGATTTTGAATGAGAATAAAATGAAACTCACAGTGAATTTCACTTTCTAATGAGACTTTGTGGGCTAAGAGTTTTACTGATTTCGAGAAAACTCGCTTTAAAGTTGACACCTAAAATGAATCCATTGTTGATCAAAAATTTGTTCGAAAAATAAAATTAAGCTGAAAAAGTATCAGGAAAATCCATAATGATAATTAAATTACCCACATTTGAAAAATATAGAATTGATTGCTTATTTTTAATCAAATAGAAAATTTAGCTCTTTTTTATGTCTATTGATGTAATAACGAAGAATTATTTGTTTTTATTTGCTCAAAATAAGTAAAAATTTAAAAAGTAAGAAAATCAAATCAATACAAAAACAAACAACTTCAAACAATTCCTTCATAGAAGCTTTAGCTTTTCAGTTTTTAATTTCCAATATTTTGAAACTTCTCAATCTTGAAACGAAGCTTATGTGTTTTTTACAGTGAAAAAAAAAAAATACTATTAAATATGATGAAACTTTTTTCACAAACCAGAAATTTCAAGCATCAGAACATTCCATAAAAATCAGTGAATACCACATAGTACATATGAATTAAATGTGTATAAAAACAAAATTAATTTATTTGTTTGAAATGTATGTTGAATTTTATAATGAGAGCCTTATCCAAGCATTTGTTTTGTCATGCCATTCAATGGAAAGTTTAGTAAGAACCAAAAAAATATATTGCAATTTTTAAAATCAGAAAAAGATTGTTTCTAAAGCTAATAATTTTTTTTATCATTGATTTAATTTTTATTTCAATCAATGTTGTTATAACGTCTTTGTGTCATTCGCACATTTTTATCAACGAAATAGCATCTAAGAGCTTCAACTTTGTTCGATGTTTACGCCTGAACTATGGCTTTATTATCGATTTATAGAACTTTGTTCTCAAGTTAAAAAGCACCGCACTTTTGACGTAGAAAAAAAATCATATTTAAATATGTGTACATCAGGGCCGTAGGAAGAACTGACTCAAAGGGGGGGTTTTGATAACTTAAAGATGTCATAGAAAATGACATTTTTGCACATTCGCACAATGCAAGAATGAAACAAATTAAAAAAAAAAAAATTTAAATTGATTATTCATTTTTATATTCTTTTACGTTAAATAGAAACTTTTGGAAATGCATCCTAAAATCTTTCACAAGATGATCAGGATTTGTTTAAAGAATACTTTGAAAACAAAATAGTAAACTTACTTCCATCGATTGTTGAAATCATAAAATTTGCAACAAAATCTGGTGAACTTAGCTTAAGATGGCCAGATGTTCTCCCGCACGTATCCGGACTATTTTATTTGAAACTTGTTAATATTCGGGCATTATAGTTTCATACCAAAATTCGAGCAATATCGTTATTTTTTCATCGAAAAACATAACCAGATTTGAATCGTATTCCAGGCTCCAACAAAAACCGATTATTTTTATTTTGATAAATCTAGCTTGAAAAATTTCATTTGAGGCGTCATGTATTTGAATTTTTTGTTTGATTATCCAAAAAATATGAATCATTCCATTTCATTTTTCAACAAAATTTGGGCAACCGGGCCGGGCCGAATCTTTCCCAATTTTTGTTCACTAAATATCCTAGAAATCTGGCCAGCCTAATATTTTTTATTTGATTTTAACTTACTACATTTTTATTTAAGAAAGCCTTCAGTTTTGAAAAAAAAAAATTAAAAAAAAAATAAATTTTCAAAGTTTTAAATAAAAGATCAAAATTTTGCGATTCAAATAAGATCTTTGCAAACTCGATCCAAGTTAAAATTTTTATTTTGAAATTTGGTTCTTAAAAAAATTGCGTTATTAATAATGTTGAACAATAAGCCGACACATATGGAATTCCCTACAATTTCTTTAAAAGGAAATACTTGTTTCTTTATCATCAATTACTTTTAATTTAAAATCAATTGCTGTGGATGGTTTTTTTTAAATAAGTTTTTCATAAGATAAAACTAGCAAAATGAACTAAAATTCAAATTAATTTTTGTCATTTTCATCTGAATTCTGCAAACGAACTGACTTTGGTTAAATTTGAAAATCGAATTTACAATTAGAATTATAAGCCTGTTTTTGCTATTAATTTCCTTACCGAAATAGTCATCTTGATAATTTTATTTTAATTGTGGAACTCATTTACAAGCTGAATATGAATTTGAGTTTTGAGCCTGAATTCAAAATATGAATTTTCAAACTGTTTCAGAGTTCCACTACTTTTTCTGAAATGTACATACATACATGAATTAAGAAACATGAGTCAAAAACTGAAATCAGTTTCGGAGCCCTCAATCATAAAACCATTATTATAATTCGGATGTTTAAGGTTTTAATGAATATTCTTCATTTCTATAATGTGTTTCTAGTCCGACTTGCAAATCTAAATAAAATGAAAAATTTCAAATGATGAATCTATATCGCTATCTTGAAGTTTTGTTATGTTTGAATTTTGCATTTGAATAAAGTTCATGAACTTTTAATCTGATTCTAGATTTGAAATTCGTTTACTTGGAACGTCGAATTTGAATATGAAACGAAAACTCAGAATGATTTCGAATTTTTTTTGATATTCGGGAAAATATTATCTTAATGTTAAAAATGCGTATGAGTTTCGAAAATCATGAATCAAATTCTGAAGGAAATGTAAAACCAAATTTTAACGACGATTTCAAAGGCAGCGCTTCCTTCAAATTTTGATGATGATTCGTATCGAAAATCAAGAATTCTTATTCTGATTGTAAGGAACTAGAATCTCTGAAATCAGTTAATTCTTATTTTTTTTAGTATTCAGAAATGAATTCCTATCAATAAGTAAGAAAATTTTGAAAAACAGTAGCTGAATTCTGAACCTTTTTAATTTTTTTTAAACGAATACTCACATATAGGATCTCAGTGTAACTTCATGTTTCTTTGAAGAGAACCTGGGATTAGTTTTAGAGGTTTTGACATCAGTTTTGAGTCAAGATTGTTACTATCGAATAACCTTACTCCATAACCAAAGTTTTATTAGGAATAACAAATTTTGAGTGTAGAGTAGAATACCTCGCTTTCTTTTGATGGACCCTCATAAACCACCCCCCCCCCCTTTCCTACGGTCACGGTGAACATAAATTTCATTTAACAAAAAATTTTGAAATGTCTCGCTTTTTTCTCAAAATTTCCCGCTTTTTTTGAAAACCATCTGGCAACCCTACGTTTAGCATTTCCACCCAATACTCTAATTTGAGGAGGATCATTTGTTTCATTAGTTTATAGCATTCAGAGATTAGTGCAAGCCGCCATCTTGGCTTTCAAGATGGCGTCAGATAGCGAAATTCAACTACTTCTAGTAAACTACCCCAGCTACTTAAAGGGTGTTCGGATCAAAAAGTGGTCAACTTAAGTTTGCCGTATTTTTTTCTATTCATTCATAGAAAAAAATGAGCTACGATTCAAAATTTTGTACATGGGTCGTGAAAATCCAAACTACACGCACGCAGAAATAGCGAAATCGTGTAATTTTGTGAAATCAACCATCACAAAACTAAAAAAAAGTGTTCGGGGAACGTATTTTGACAACTAGGAAGCCGGGATCTGGGGGAAATCGACATTCAAGGGCCGACCAAGTGACGAACAAAAAAGTGGCTAGCATGGTATATCGTCTACAACCCTGAATGAAGCTTAAAAACGATCTCTCGGAAACTGTATACGACATTGTTGACAAAGTTTGATTGCCTGGCAATGGACGACGAAACCTTCGCCAAGGCAGACTTCAGACAGCTACCGGGACAAGAATATTTTATAGCAACCGGAAGGGGAAAGGTGGCAGACATTTTCAGGCATATAAAACTATCAAAGTCTGCTGAAAAATATTTCGTTCGGCCAACTATCTGTACCAGTTGCTCGAAAAAATACATTATTTTTGAGGAAATTTACGTGAAAGATATCTTAAAAAGGGTTTGCTGTTTTTCCTGTAGAAACATGACTTGTCTGTGCTGTTTTGGTCGATTTATGCATCCTGCCATAATTAAAAAGGGCCTTGCAGTGTGTAGAGATATGGATTGAATGGGTGAATAAGATAATGAAAAAAAAAAACGATAATAGAAGTAATGATTCTGAATTCAGGATGCAAATGGAAGAAAATCACGGGAAATCTAACAATTATTTCTTTATTTAACATCAATAATGGGATAAATTTAGAATACGTAGCGAATCGGCTATACTATTAATACAGAAGAAAAAAATAATTCTTAAATGAAAACGGAATCAAGTTAAATTTAAGTAGTCCAATAAATTTCTGAATCCATGTTTTACGTTCAAAAGAGTCCTGGTTTTAAAAATATAAAACATGCCACATCCTCTTTACAGAAAAAATAATCGAAAATTATTGAAAAAAGTGATCAATATTACAGTTCTCAATTTACACTCAATTTAGTCTGACTACTTTTTGATCCGAACATAAGATGTACGTACGTAGTACATTATTATAATAAAGGACATGTAATTCAAAAAAAAAAAAAAACATCCTTTATATACCATTAAATGCACTGCGAGAAACTATTTTATTTATTCACCACTCAATTTGATCCAGTAAACATACGCTATGACTACTATTACGATCAAATTTTACAATGCAGGTTCAGGTTGGTTCTTCACAGTAATAAGTTGTTGCCAACCAGACCAGCCGCCAGACGTTTTACGTAGATATTCCGCTTATCACTATCTCGGGGGTAATTCGATTTCAAAGTTCGGGCGAACGTGTGCCCGAAGATCAGCCGGCCTTGATATTCTAATTGAAACGGTTTATCAAAACTTGAAACCATATTCAAATGGACGACAGACGATTTCAAATTTAAACCCCGACTTTGAAGAAAAAGTTTTAATCCTAAATGTATTGAACACGTTTTACTGATGAACTTAAACTTAAGCAAGAGGAGAATACTTAACATTCTGTAAACTTCTTTTGAAAAGTTAATCCTGAAAAATAATCAATCAGCTGACCCATGGTATTTATATTGCACCTTCTCGGTGGGTTTTCAGTTAGTAAATGACAATGAAGCAGTTAATCATGATTATATTGGGATTGATAGCATTGGTGGTTTCCAGCCCAGCCGAAGATTTCCGGAGGAAATCTGAAATGCCGGGTTCAGGATTGATCGCCGGAGGAGTAGATGCCGATGTTGCCGATTATCCCTATCAACTTTCGTTACGATTGGATGGAGAACACTTCTGTGGCGCTTCTGTGATTTCGGACCATTGGGCTCTATCGTCTGCCATATGTACTTTTAGGTGGCAGGATGAGGTTGAACGGGTAAGTTGTTGAACTTAATAGTCCTACTTTTTGAAAAAATTCAAACGAAGTTCATCGGATTTCCAAACGTTTTAGTATGCCCTCAAAGGTGGTTCCAGCAATCGATTGGAGGGTGGTGTAATTTTTCAAGTCGCCCAAATTGAGGTGCATCCAGAATGGAACTTCATGACCTATGAGTATGACGTAAGCGCCCTGAGGACGGTGGAAAATATGATTGGTGGCATCATCATGGCAATTCCCTTGGATCCAGCCGGAACTGAACATGCCCACGGATCACGAGCTGTACTCTCCGGATGGGGACGTGTGGTAACTGATATAAAGATCAATTGAGGTTCATAAATATTATTTGCTAATCCCATTTTTTGTTTTTCAATAAGGATCCAAGCAACCCTAATTTACCCATCATTCTGCAACGATTGGACAAACCAGTTTTGGGACAAGTCGAGTGTGCGGCCCAATTTATGGGTATGATCAGAGATAGGTAATTCCGTCCAAAGTTAGTACCCTTAAAAATCACTTAAATTTATTTACATTGAATGTATTTTCAGTATGTTGTGTGCGGGTGGTGAATCTGGACGTAGCGCCTGTCAAGGTGACCAGGGTAGTCCGCTAGTCACCGGGGGTCGACAGATCGGTGTATACTCCTTCGGAGAGGTCATGTGCATCGGCCACGAATCGGGTGTTTATGCAAAGATTGCCTATCCTACAATCCGATCTTGGATCACGGAAGTTACTGGAGTTTAATCAGAGAAAAAAAAGGTAGTTTGTTTCCAGCACTTTTTTCACTTTCTACCGTCAACCAAACGTTGGCTCTGACTTAATGCAATTTGGGAGTTAAATAAACATTGTCTTCTAAATTTGCCCTGCTGTGGTGTTGCCTTCGAGAAAACCAGAAAATACTTTCCCAGACTTCGGCAAGCGTCAACTGGATGAAACTCGACGACAGATGCCATAGCGTAAAGCAACCTTATGGGGGAGTCAAGCTTTTGGCATGCGTTTGCGTAAACTCAACCACCACCCCGAAATAAAGTAGGAAAAATAACAGGACGATGGAGAAAAAAAACAGCAACATCCTTACCGTGAACCGTAAGCGAAGGGAAATAAAATATTTAATGTAATAATGCGTTCGCTATTGTCGCCAAAATATCGAGACGAGCGAAGGGACGCACGTTTCATTTTAAGTTCCGTATTGGCTGAGGGAGACCAAAAGAAAAAAAAATGCGAAAAACATTCAAATCAGCAAGGTATTTCGTTCGTTTGCTTTTTTCCCAGCAACATTTTTCTGTTTCGCTTGCCGTTGCGAAATTATCGTTCTCGTTTTGGTGAAAAACTGCAGACAGAAATTGAAATTCCTAGCTCGCTCACAAATCAGGACCCAATTTTTCTGGGTACACATACTTCCTTTGAGAATGATACCTTGAGGAATTTTGCGTACGGAACGTTTTAAATTTTTGGATAAAAAGCGCAGGTTTTCAGTTATTTTTTTTTAAAAGGATTTCAACATTATTCCATTTTTTTTTGTTTTCAAACGAACTCAATTTCTGTTGCAAATTTTGGGAACCGCAGCCACAATTCAAAGGAACAGACACATAATTGGAAAAGCGTTGTTACCTCTCAGACAGACAGACAGATCAAATTTAAGCGATGTGTTTTTTTTTTGCTTTCGTTCATTTGCATATTAATGAGAGTTAGGTGGAAAACATCTTCAGGAAGTTTATGTTGTTTTGAATGAGCTTTAAGGGCCGTTGCGTAGTTGACTAAGAGCAAAACATCTTGGTGTAGTTTTACTCACCCTTCTTTGCCAAGTAAGTTTAACATAAAATTATTTGATTTTTTAATACCAGAGCAATAAATTCAAGATTGAATTTGAAAATACTTAGTTAGTTAATCTGAATTGTGAACTGAATGTTGGATTCTGAATCCAAACTCTGATTCTGCATCATATTTTGAATTCTAATTACGGAATTCCTAATGGCTTCTTAATTTGAATTCTACCTGAAGCCTAAATCCGAATCCTGAATCTGAACTGTGGGTCTAATTTTGAAATTTTATTCTTATTTTGGGAGTTTTTCACCCTTATTCTCGTTTACGGCGTATCTGGCTTTCGTTCGAACGGATACTTTCGAACGAATTCGAAAAGGGTATTCTTGTTTTCGTACGAACGTGATACGTTCAATTTTGGTGTTGCCTGATGAACTTCGAAATGGTTGGGCAGCAACCTGGTTGATAATGACAGTTCCAAACGTAAATATTGGAATTAAAATTTGTTTTTTTTGTGTCTTGCGGAAATTCATCGTCCAGAACCAGAGAATTTTTAAGGGACACAACCCAAGAGACGAAAAGTGGATCAATGTCGTGCTCCTCCGGTGAGTTTTGAAAACAAAAAACTGTTAGCAAAGCACATCCGCAATAGCCGAGGCTGATTCCGACATCGTCAGCAGCAGAAACGAACGCCTGCCGATAAGATCGCCTGCCCTAGAAGATCAATGTGTTTCCGGTTCCAAAAAGGTGTCCTCAATCCCAGACGGTAGTGGGGATGGTGCTGCTGTAAATCTCCCCCACCCGGAGTGAAAAATTGGAAACCGATCAAAAGTCAATGAAAAATAAAACTTCCCGAATTTTGAATAAAAACTTATTTTATTTCAACTCTAGTTCCTAAACAATCAATAGATATGCTTATTTGAGCCACATAAATTTTATTATTTTGAACCACAACCTTCCTACAATTCACAATCACCCTTAGTTCGCAGCATTAGACTAACGTTTCTTAGACGGTGGCAAACATAACATCGATCGTATGAAATTGATTCACCAAAAATGTTTGTTGTTTTGTATTCAACCAACCTGGATTAAAATTTGTTGTATTCTCAGATTTTTTGTCTCATTTCCTCCCAATTTAAAATTTATCTTCTATTTTTTTAATTTTTTGCCGGTTTTAACGCATGCCGTTCGCAGCATTAGACTCGCGTTTGACAACCGATAGTAAAAATACGTTCGATCGAAAACCGGAATGCTACGTTTTGTTCGTACGAACGATGTTCGAAAGATCGAGCTGTTCTCATACGTTCGAACGAAAACAAGAATACAAAATTGTGAAACTTTCGAACGAATGTCATTCGATCGAAAACGAGAGTAAGGGTGTTTATCTGAATGAAATTCTAAATCTGTACAAACAGTCTTCTAACTAAATTGAATAAGGATTTAAGAGGTTTTTTTTTAAATCAAATTTCAATATCAATAACAAAAATATAACCTATATCTGTTTTATAAATCTCGCGTGAGCTTTCATTGCGTCGTATAAAACATCTTAAGAATTCTCAGAAAACTGCTGCAAAAGTTTACAGGGCTCGTTAAAGGTCGCTGTGAATGCAGATATAACATGAATAAAATTGGCAGTTTAAACTCTGACGAGTGTCGCTGCTGCAGTATGGAGAAGGAATCGTCTGAGCATCTTCTTTGTGAATGTCCTTCTCTTATATAGAAACGGATTAAAATAATTGGCTGTGGTATACAAGATCCCTCCGAAGTTTTTTCAATTGGTCCTAAAAAGTTGAACAGCTTCATAAGAGCGGTTATACCTACCAGATTGGGAAAATGCTAAATCTCAAGGTAGGAACACTATCGAAATATATAGAAGTGATCTTTCTTGACTAAGCATATATTAAACAGGATACATATTACAATAGATCAACTAACTGGTCGCAGTGATAGGTACCCAACAAAAAAAAACGATTCTTCAATAAGGTTGAAAAAAAAAACTGAGGTTCAAAAAGTCTTCAAATAAATGCCCCCAATGTACCACCCGGCTGGATGCCCTCTGAAGGGAATGTTGTTGTTATTTCGGAATTCTGAATTTATTTCACCCAGCTGAGAACTCGATTTGTTTTCATTTGACGCATACGCATTATTGGAAAATCGATACCGAATTGTTCTCATTTATCGTTTCGCTAATCTCTCCTGCAGCTCCCTTATAAAGACCAAGGTCTTCAACTTAATAGATTCTCTGACTTTTACAGTAAGTAGGGTGAATGTACCCAATCTTGGCCCCTAAGGCATGGTTGACTAGATTTCCCATGATTGTAGTCTTCCTGTAATGTGTACCTTCAAAAGTCCTTCGACAAATATGATTGCTTACTAGTATGAAATGCAGTAAAAATATGTCCTTGCTAGAAAGCGGTTGATAATTTGAGATAAACCTGATCAAACTATTGATTGAAATGCTCCTTATTGTAGCCCCCGCGCCGAATTTTGGCCCTTTATGAGTTCCTTAAATTGGCCGTCTCTAGGAAATACTTGCCTCACTAATACAACAACAGCCTCCACGAATTCATTGAAAATATCCCGGAAGGAAGCACATCAATGTTCTGTATTGTTTTCAAAAAGTCGGAAGTGCGAAATGTCAATCAATTTTCATAATTGATATTTGCATGTAGAATTATAATCTTGCGTAAAAAAGCTTTACTTGTTTATTTCAGTTTTTGTGTGTTTATAATTTCTATTATAAGTTCCAAACTATTACATTGGTTAACACAAATATGTGCAATTATCCAGCAAACAAATCGTTTGCTAAATCTTTAACATGCAATTATGATAGATCTATTTCCATTGAAGTCAACAGGTTAACATAAGATGGTAAATGTTCATTTTTTTTATTCCACTCCCATAAAAGTAGGACCGACATTTTAAAAACCATTATGATCGAGGCAAGAAGCAAGCTAAAGCTAAAACTTAAGTCAGCGAACGATTCTTTGAATCATACATATTTAAAATGTCGCCCTTAGGAATTTTCTAGCAATCGTTTGCGTACACCGGGATAGCAAAACAAGACAAACTTTCGCTCACTCCAGCCAGCCTGATAGAAATAGATTGCATCTCACTCATTCGTTTGGAAACTATAGGCAATGGAAGCGAAAAGCAAATTCAAAAGCTGGGTGAAATTCAAGCTGCATCTCACTCGCACTCATGCAACATCATCACCCAAACTCGGCAGCGCTTCTTTCGCATATTCCTTTCCTACAGAGAACAAACGTCATCACCTCATGCTGATGCACAGTGATCTATAATAAAAAACAAACTTGGTCAAAATATTATTTATGATTTCACATGAAATTGCAAACAATATAAATTTAAGTTCGTTACAACATAATATTTCAACATTGCAGTGCATTTTTTTTTTTAAATAAACATAATATTTAGAGTGTCATAATTTGAGCTTTATAACAAAGCGACACATATGCAGCAAATGTTCATCTTCAAAACAAATCAAATTTAATCAAAATACGTGAAACCTTATTTCCAAACGTGGAATTTTTTGGGTATGGATATAATAACTTCAACATTGAGATCCAAGATATCAATTCGGATTCGGATCCGGTATATTAATTTATTAAGAGGTAACTTCTATTGAGAAAAAAAGTTCTCGAAATTAACCATAAAAGAGCAGCTCAATTTGTAGCATTATATTTCCAACTAAGATGCCAAATACGCTTGAGTCGGCTTGATGGATAAATAAATTGATTATAGGCCAAAATACATTCATAATATTTTTAATTTATTTCAATCATTCATTTTACTTTCGACCGGCTTTTCAATTTCCAGACCACTGTGCACCGTCGGCCGACGAACTGCCGCCGGCTGCCGACTGCCTGCTGATGTCGTTTTCACACATACATGCATACTTCTATTTGTGGAATTGCATGCCAAGATTAGGCAAAAAATATATTTATATTTTCTTGAATTCTAGATAGAAAATGTACGTTGTTTGGAGTAAGTTATAATTTTATATTTTTTGCCATGTTTTGCTGCAACCAACGGTAATTTTTAGTGATTTTACCATAAAGAAGTGTGTTTTTAAACTCAATCCGAAGATGGCAGATGCACTAGCAAGGTAGGTTCATTTTAGATTTTTTCCGAAGATCATAATTTCATTTGCAGTTTGTCATGCGAAAAAAAATTATTACGCAGTCATTTGGATTCAATCGTGGACAAATGCTATGCAGAATCTTGCCATATGCGATTTCCTTTTATGTTTAATTTTTTTTTCATTTTTAGGCGTATGTTTGACATGAAAATCACCAAAATGCATTTTGGCATGCCAAGATTAGGAGCATGCCAAGTTAAGGCTCACTTACCCTAGGCGTGGAGAGCGCGGTGAAGTTGGGCGATGCTCGTTATCATTAGCTTCGCTCAATCGTTGGTAGAAATCGGTTTCAACTGGTTTCTGTCAACTTGTGGATGTTCAACGAGCCGATGTTTTGGTCAAAACTAGTCAGGTCGTTGTTCAATGAAGAAAGTTGAAACTAGTCGAAACCGATCCAGCACGGCAGCAGGAGATAGGTGATCAACTGTCAATCCATTTCTACTTGTTTCGACCCGTTTCGACCAGACTTCATTGAACAGGCTTTTTGTTTACAAATTAGCAGTGTGCTAAAGTGAAAAGGCAAGCTTAGGTCTCAACTGTTGTATGGACTAAAAGTAAACAAACATAATGGAGCAATCAACATGATGTGTGTTCAATGGAAGTTAGTCGAAACAGGTTGAAATAGGTCGAAACAAGTAGGAATGGATTTTGACAGTTGGTAATCTGTCTCTTTCCAATTGACTTCGACCGATTTCAACCAGGTCGTCCGTTGAACATGCTTACACCAATACTAATGCGTGTTTTGTGCGTTTTGTACACAAATTTCTAGACAGACCGAAACAGATCACGTGAAAATTTAGACGCGTATCGAAACGGGCTAGAAAACAAGCTTATATGCATGCAACCCTTAAATGTTTTGAAATAAAACATTTCGTAATATTAAATGAGACTGAAAAAGCGATGATGGGACAATCTGAATTTATTTTCCCATGCATCTGCAGAGTTCCGCGACATTTTGGCGGTTTGCTTTTTGTGGATGTGTTCACATAAGTAGACCATCTTGGTCTTAGCCGTCCGCAAACAAAAAATGAATAACAAAAATTGCGTGGACGTGTTTCAAACGCATTCGAGAGGTAAAACCATTAAATTTCTTAAAATAAGATAACTTTATGACAAGTTTTTATTTCATTCATTCCCCCCGGGGCAAGTGCAAACTTCTTCTACCGCACAGCACAGGAATCATTGTAGGAAGAGTTAGCACCAGAGTTGCAAGATTTCAGATAATCATTTGAAATTGATACTCACCGTGATGAGTATCAATTAAGCAGCACAATGAATTTCGTTGTGATGCTCAAAGCTTTTGATGTGAAACGAAATTCACTGAGCATCACATCTAGAAAAAAATCAGAAATCCAGAATCCCATTAGAGAAATCTTCAGCTATATTCCCCACTTTTTCCCCTACTATTTTTGACGACAGTTAAATTTGTAACGAATCTATGGAATGTTTGAATGTATCATATAATGTGATTAGCTTTTCACACTAGCACAATAAAAATAAGAGCGCTTTAATGATTGGAGTTTATTGAAACTTTTTAGTAACGAAAGTGTTAAAGCTCGTCCCGAATAGGATTGCACCATGAAAAAACAATGAATTCCATGTTCACATACCATATATTGTATGGTTTACACAATGATTATGATCGTCCAAGATACCGTGAATGCACATTAGAATTCATAATTTTTGACCATACATTTAATCGTTTTGACGAAAATAACCATGAAAAAGGGGTATTGTTATGCAGCGTGACCATGAAAAAAATGGCGATTTTGCATACATTGAGAAGCAAAAAAATATGAAGTTCATGGTTGTAACAGCTTCCAATTTTTCATAGTAAAACCATGAAAATCCGATGATTTTCATTGTTGAACCGCTGTAATGAAAATATTTGCTCATGGTGGGGTTTTTGTGTTTATTTTTGGTTTTGTCATCATTTTCAGATTTATTTTATTAAAACGGATGGATTTGTTCAAATTTATTTATTAAAAAAAACTTCACACTTTACTCACATAAATTGATTGCGTCTAATCCGCTGGACCCGTCTCTCACACTCCGGCTATCCGTAGCCGCTTCCGGCATCTACTCACTCGCAGTTTATGATGGTTTTTTTTGCTAGAAATGATAAAAATAAACGAATCAATATAGTTGCCTCTTATTAATTTCGATTTTTACTCACCATTGGGATCACTTCAGAACACTTCGAATGGATTTTTCGAAAAACTACGGACCGACCTCGACCGACGATTACGTAGAGGAAAAAAACAGTACCGCGGCAGTCAAATAATCCGTACACGAAAAACTGGGAATGTTTAAATTGCTTGAATTATTCACGCTCGGATGTACTTTTAACCATGAAGTACATGGTCACAATTAAATTCATTGGATAATGAATGTGATACCATGGTTCTGTTCTATTCGGGGTGGTACCTATGTTTTAAAAGGTGTCTATGTACACAACACACTACCTTATAAATGTTGAGAACAACACTTTAATTTTATAATATTATTTGCAAATACGACGCTTTGGTACTAAACAATTTATAACATAATTTCATAGTCAAGACGACTTAAATAAAAAAATATAAAATTCAGTCGTTGACGTTTTGTTGGTTTTCAAAATTAAAAGCAACAACATAATACGGGATTAAAAGCAACATTTCTAATCGATTTTCTGGCTATTTTAAATAAGGAAAATATGCTTAGTTAGCTAAGCATAGAATACATTAATAGAAAAATCAATATTTGTTTTAACTCTCAAGGGCTGAAATTTTTACAAAAAAAAGGTCAAAACTCAGATTTTTTTAGGTATTTTTTTGTATTTTCTCGGCTGTTGACATACAAAAAAAAAACATATGTTGAACTGTAATATGATCACAGTCATCAAATTTCTTGCGGCCCCTTCTTCAGAGCATGTTGTGTACGAGTGAAGGATATCTAAATTTCGAAATATTATTAAATATCATGTATTGCATCTGCAATATGCATCTATACATTCCGAATTAAAACCTACATTTTTATAGCAACTAAATGAAAAATTTCATTATAGAGGCCGTGATGTCAGTGATAAGCTGTCCTTTGTTTCAACTTTTATTTAAATCTCTTTTCAAACGATCATTTTTTAAACGTCCTTGGACCTTGACATCCCATCTTTGTTCCAAACTACTCATTGGTAGTGCAATTTTCTGCCGAATTTTTGACAGTTAAAGTCACTTATAGACTGTAAAAGATCCGGAACAACCGTAACGAAAACCAATTTTCGAAACCCATCTTAACATTCCCAATTTCACAAAAACCACTTCAAAATGATGTACTAGGCTGTGAATGATCAATTTACAGTCTAAACTAGCCATTTTAATAAAATTGAACAGTGTTTTTTCCAAGGGTTTCACGAATTTCTTTTGAAAGGCATTTTTCAATGTTCTTAAAAATCATTTAAAAAAAATCCAGTTATGATAATTAAAGAACAATTCATTTCTGATGCATGTGTCTAAAAGCTCATAAGATAATAATCAAAAAATTAGAAGTAAGGCCGCTTAACAAAAGAAGCGATTTTACAATTACTCCAAATGGTAGTACAATAATATTTGATAAATCTTAATATTCAATGGCACATTATTATTTCTGTCATATTCTTTTTTCTATTTAGAATTCTATAAATCTTCTGGAAACGCTCTTAATAGAATAAGTGAATTTATCGGACATTAGATAGGCTGGTCTGAATCATATCCTACTTTTTGGTGCAATGAACTTCAGAAATTTCCCACAGGGAATTTCAAACATCACGCGAGTCGTGATAATATTTGAAAAAGATCTGTGAGCCGATGCAAATAAAACCAACTTTCCTTCTCTTGAAAAAGAAAATCGTTAAAATGCATAAAAAATCATTAAAATGTCTTTTTTAAATTGAAATAAAAAAGATTATCCGTTAGGATAGAAGCTACAAACCGCCGCTTTCATTTGAAAGGGAAAATTTTGATATTTCTTCATTACTTTTTATTTGGTTCATAAATGCTTTTCTTATGTGGTCGATTCCAGCCGGTTGCATAAGGGGATGCCATGCGTTTTAATTGGAATGGTTTTTCGTTGGTAACAATCTTTTTTAATTTTTATATTTTAAAATTTAATTTGTTTGGAAGATTAAGAAACTATTTTCTTCATTTATATTAAAACTCTACATAGCTACCTATAAATTTCAACTTCGTTTTTAAGGTTGCCGCTACAAGTAAAAGCAAAGCATAGCTCGAATGCTATAAGTAAAATCATAAAACTTTTTTCTGCAAAATTGACAAAAAAAAAACTTCCGGTAATTCAAAGATACTAAATTTGTAAAATTCGGCCCGGTGGATCCTTATGATTTTAATTCTGAATTTTAGTGGTTCCCAGCTTAGTTGTCTTTGCGGTACTTTTTGTGTTAATATTTATAATAATCAAATATTTAGCTATTCAGATTTTGCTATATTTTTTATAGTTTCTAGTAATGTCCAGAAGATTTGAGATGTTTTTTTCTGGCAAGCACATTAAGCCATTGGGGTTTTTTTTTGAAGAATTTTGAGCTTGGACATTTCAATGTTTGCGGTTCTTTTCCATGATTGCAAAGCTTTGCATCAACGTTTTAAGAGATTCAAAAGTACATTACTGTAGGAAATACAATTTCATAACTTGCATGTCTTAAATCCTCTAAATACGAGCGAGACTCATCAACGTATTTGGTCATAAAAACTTTTTGCTCATTCTGTAAAACTTTCATTAAACTAAGACATAAATATTATAATCAGATTCTTACAAGTCATGATAATACATTCTTCAGAAAGATGTTTTAAAATCAAAACTTTCATTCACAATCAACGTTAACGTTTCACACTGAGATTCAAAAAGGAAGAACCTCACTCGATAAAATATTAACTGAACGAGATTTCGCAACTTTGCTTAAGACATAAATAAAGAAAGAACAAATTCTTATCATCAACCTGATTGTACTGAGCTTTTAATAGTATGTTCTCTATAAAAATGTTTAAAAAAAGTATAACTGGCCTTTAACATTCATCAAGTATAACTGACAGTTTTTAAAAAGTCGTGGTATGTTCAGCTTTTTCTGAACTATAAAACTGGTTTCATTGTTCAAGAGCTTGCACAAATATTATTCCATGGCATCTCTGCCTTCCAAAAAGTAGTTTTTCTGCTCGTGATTCTCAGTCTGAGAAAGCGTTGACATTCAAGACAAGAACCGTTTGTGATACTCACGATGAGATTACCTAACATCACACTGAGATTCAAAAAGGGAAAATCTCACTCAAAAAAATCTCAATCTCATGAGATTTCGCAACCTTGGTTAGCACAGTAACAATCCTACCGACTCGAAACACACAGAACAGACTGCCGACTGAATCCAAGCATCCAGAGCACTTGATGAGAATGAAATGGCGAAAACGAAACAAAAACATGCTCTCTGTCTGACACACACGCTGCATGTGTGTTAGTGTGGTAGAAACGAATCCTGCTTTCGAGCTGGATCGGTTTCGACTAGTTTCGATCGATTTCAACTTGCTCCGTTGAACAACGACCAGACCTGTTTCGACCAAAACATGAGCCCGTTGAACAACGACCACTTGACAGAAACTAGTCGAAACCAATCGCTACTTACGATTGAACGCAGCTATGGCTGATTCTGACATTTGAAAAATCGCATCATCTTCTATGTTCTCCTCTTGATGAAGACCTTTTCAACATATTTGTCATGAGATGACAATCGCTAGAGTAGCATACTGTGTGTAGATAAGATCGGATAATTGAGCAGGAGTAATCTTTAGAGGAACACACACCTTTTTTGGAACCAGTCCTCTAGAAAGGTTTATTTTCAAATTAACATCATATTTCCCTCGGACAAGTCATGACCGGCTGGATGCGTTCCAAAGGAAAAGCTGTTTTGTTGACTTTCCCACACGCTCGTTTTTGTTTAACCATTTTTGGTTCAAAAATAACCATTTTATAGCTTTGGCTCGAAAACTGCCGATACGGTTATTTTTTAAGAATTTTTCCTTCATAAATTTTAACCATTTTTGTAGTTCTAGGGCATTACCATAAAATGTTATTTTTATCATCGTAGCTATTTTGAAAATAATCGATGTGCAGACGAACGCGTTTTTTTTAATTCATAATACCGCGTAACTGAATCGAGTTCTCATTTAAATCGGTCCACAGAATTACAGAAATTCTGGAACATCAAATCGATTGACAATGATAAAAGGTAAAAAATTTAATATAAATTACCTTCGAATAAAAATTCCGACCTAAAAAAATATTTCAGGACACGGATTAGAAGGCTCCGCTTTAAATTGATCCGCTTGCTACCGGTTAATCGTAATCAGCCACAACAAACGAAAGCTGAAAAAGCATAGTCCTCGCACTATCTGGAAGCGGACTTCGCACAATTTCCCGGTAAGTTTTTATTTTCTTTCGAATAATTTTTAAAATAGACTTCAAAGGATAAATAACGTTGGTTACTGAATGAAGCATTCTTGTTTTAGGTTTTCTATCAATCGTTGCGAAAAATTCTAAGGATCAGATTTTCACCATCCGGGAGGAGCTGGAACTGGCTGGACCGCATGAAATACATCATCCGCCGGTCATAAAGGAACCATTCAAACCTCCGTGAACGAATAGCACTGGTGTTGTGATTATGATATTTGATAAATGATAAATGTCACCGAAGCATATGGGATCACCACTTTCGGCGTTGTTCGGAACCGACATTAGGTTAGTTTTCTCATTTGAATCCGGTGATATTCGTGGGGGGAATCAATATTGCAGCTTCAAATGTTACTGGGTGTTTCGGCTGCTGTTCGCCTAGCGCTAGGCACCAGTCCTTATCATTTTCTGCTTCCGTCCATATCTTTTTTCAAATATCATCTCTTGCCATCATTTCTATGGCAAAAAGTACATACGCACAGAAATACAAGGAATAAAATAAACAACATAATATTTGTAAACCGTGTTTTTGCTTAATTTTATCGATAAGTCTATGATAGCGTTCAATCCCGCAATATTGCTCTTTATATTTCGGTTCAAAAATAATCATTTTCTTACTTCTAGGATGCTACAATTTACTATTGAAAAATAACCGTATTTGAACTTCTCCCCTAGAAGTCATTTTATGACTTCCAAGGAGAACTCATATAATGACATTTCCCGCGAAAAGGTGAAAAATGGTTATTTTTTAATCGTAAATGGTTTAATGATTTCTAGCGTGCATAGCATTTGCTGTATGGCGATTAAAATAAAAAAAAGAGTCCGAATTTAACACTCATTTGAATGTCAACAAGCGACGTCATTGCTATCTTTGAACAGCGTACAAGGAAAAATGCTTTGCGTGCGCGTAAGATACTGCTGCATACACCGAGGCTCACTAGATGGATAGCAATGACGTCATCATCGGGAAGATATCACCTTGTATTATTGTACACCGTGACTGCAGTGTTGCTGTGATGACAGACACATTATTCGGCCGCGACAACGGAACGGTGTGACTGATTTGTACCATCAAAAAATTCCAAACTGTGACAGTTTGAGAGCCACACTTCTCATTACTCTTTAGTGGTCTAGAGGCTAGCAAACTGAACTCACATGATAGAGGGCGTGGGATCAAATCTCTGCTCGTTTGTTGGTTTTTTTTGTCAAAATTCCGATCACGTCCGTAACTAATTTAGCGATTGCACGCAGACAAAAAATCCGAATTCATCGAAATTGTAAAGCCCAGAATAGGAAAAAGGGAGGTAGATTCACTTCAGTTGAGACATACAAATTTACTGACATCTTCGTTGACACTCGTTAAGCTGAGTAAGCTGGTATATAGGGTAACGGACTTATTTTAGACCAGTGAACCAATTTTGGACCACCTTGTCTGGCTCACTTATAAAACAAATAATCATGATTTTTTTAGCAAATATTGTTGAAGCCCGGGCACTTAATGTAATGCACTATTTTTTCTCATTATTAGTTGTTTTATAAGAGAGCTAGACAAGGTGGTCCAAAATTGGTCCACTGGTCTAAAAAAAGTCCGTTACCCTATAATGTGGAGTAAGAAGAAAGGCAAAAAAAAAAGTATCGATCGAAATACTCATGCGACTGGGCTCTGTTTACTCGACACCTTTTAAAATTACCTTGGCAGTGCCTCAGGGAAGTTACCTGGGACATCTGATATTCCTCCTCTATATCAACAATTTGAAAGCTACTCTTGAGTCAGAAAAAACTGTTGTACGCCGACGGCCACAAAAATTTTCGAGCAGTTCTTCGTTAGTCGACTGCTGCGCTCCCCAAAAGGACACTGACTGTCTGCTTGATTGGTGCCATCGAAACGGCATGACTACGAAGATTACCAAATGTACTACCATCAGGTTTACTTGCCAACGAAGTCCCATCTTTTGAGGACAAAATGTCAACTACTAACTTGAATCGCACATCGGTCGTCAAAGACCTTGGTATCACTTTAGACAACAAGATCAACTTTTCCCAGCATATTTCCACGACAGTAGCCGAAAGTTTCGCGGTTTTTGGATTCATACGACGGAACACGCAGTTTTTTGGTGACTTCTACAGTCTGAAAACACTGTATTGTGCATAGCATTCTCGAATTTGGAATGCAAATTTGGGCACCATATCAGGTGCAATCGAAAAAATAGAGAGAGTAGCACATGCATGTGGACGGATCTTTTCATTTTTGGAGATCACATTCTAGACATGTATGTGGGTGCTCGCAGTGGTACCGGTAAACAACTGAAACTTCAACTAACTA
Organism: Uranotaenia lowii; assembly: GCF_029784155.1. Classification (NCBI taxonomy): domain Eukaryota; kingdom Metazoa; phylum Arthropoda; class Insecta; order Diptera; family Culicidae; genus Uranotaenia; species Uranotaenia lowii. The sequence goes on from NC_073692.1 coordinate 39,301,947, forward strand.
AATGGTTGCAGTGAACTCTCTTCCCTACAGAAAAACCCTATAGTTAAAGTATCAGGGGCATGTAGACTATTCAATTTCTCCGGAATATGTCTTATTCACTTTTTACATTTTTATGACATTTCACATTAGCCTTCAATAAAACGATCCCAAATAATTCCAAAACAAAAGTTATTTCTATATTTTCCGGTTTTAAGATCATTTTCTGAAACACAATTCTAGCATCAATTTCACGTTAGACTCCCGTTACCTCTGTAATCCAGTTGCGAATCGGAGGGTAAGCAATCCGAGCATATCCTGCCGGTCCAACTCCGGCACATTCGACCTCCCCGAAAGAAACCACTCCAATCTGTCGGCCTCCGGTAACCAGGGGACCACCACTGTCACTATTGCAGGCGCTGCGTCCAAACTCCCCACCAGCACAGATCATACTGTCGAAAATTTTGAAGAAAAGAATTCACTTGAATTTGTTATTTTTTTTCTAAGCATGAAAACATCATACTCATCGGTAATTGTAAGGAAATTGCTCCAGTGAGCGATACATTCAGCTTGCCCAAAGATGGGTTTATCAAGTCTCTGGAGAATCGTTGGCAGCACGTTGTTGGTTACATCCTGCAGAGGAAAAGAGCTACCATAGGAATATTCAACAATTTTAAGAAGACGATTAATCTTACGTTACGACCCCAACCGGACAAAACGGCTCGGCTTCCGTGGGCATGGGTAGCTCCAATCGGATCAAGAGCAATCGGTTGAATGATGCTCTGAATCATGTTCTCCACGGTATGAATACAGGTAATGTCGAATCGCAAGGTTTCCAGCTCCCATCCCGGATGATCGACAACTCGATCGACTGTGAAAACGATACCGCCTTCAAATCGGTTGCTGGAACCTCCCTTTAGTGAAAGCTGAAATCCAAAATAATTTTAAGAATACTTTTTACCAGAGTTCCTCCGTGAACATCCGGAACTTACTCTCTCGATTTCCGGGAAGGCAAAGGTGCAGTGAGCCGCGGACAAGGCCTAGTTGCTAGAAATAACCGAAGCACCACACATGTGGTTATTGTCCAGTCGCAGAGACAGTTGATAAGGATAATCGGCAATGTCGGCATCCAGGCCTCCGACCACGAATCCAGAACTGGGAGCCCTCGGGACATAGCCTCGGGGTCTGAAGCTGTTCGCTTTCAGCCAGATATCTTCGGCAGGACCGGCCGCTGCCAAACCAAGCAGGGTCACAACGAGAAGAAGCGATTTCATCCTTGATTGAACGCTTTCGATAACTGACTGTTTTGGTCGAAGCTTTCAGTATAAATAGGCTGCTCAAAGTTGATCACGATAACAAGGTCGATTGTTATCGAAACGCGAATGCAAAATTAGTATCGTAGATTCTTATCTTTTTGTGACGGAAGATTAGATTGTGGGTTTTGGGAAACCAAAAATTTTGCGACCCGGTGATTTACGCTTGATCACGCGTCAGCCAAACGTGAGGGTTAAAAATAAATGCAAAGTTAACCTAATCTGGAATAAAGTTGATTGTTTACGTTGGAAAAGCTTCAATTTCTCGAAGCATCTGTTCCTAGACTTGTAGATAATTGGGAGACTTTCTTGTAGAATCATTAGGAGTATATGTAGGTACATATGTAGTATGAGAAGAACAGCTTAAAGCTTAAATTTGGAGCTATTAAAATTGGAGATACCGAAAAATTATGCAATTATTTTTAATACAGTTGATAAGAACTGTAAATAAAAAGTCATGGTAAGGCAGTTTTTCCCACCCTGATAAAGCAGAGCATTGATTTTACAGATTAGGTCAAAGGGAAATGGTTGGGAATTTTGTTTCTGAACGGAACTTCCGATTTTGATTATACCCACCTACCCGATTTGTAGATCGTTATCGCTACTATGCAGCAAGCCGACAGTGAATTACATACAATTGCAACTGATATCGTAAAAAAATGTAGGAACTAAAATTCATGAAGTCATTCTGTTAACCAAGAAATTTTTCTTCAAAAACAGAAACATAACATTAGGATTCTTTCAATAGAGTGACAACAGCATCATCCGAAAATGGAGAAGGAGCCTTCTTGATGTCCGCAACAAACGAAGCGCAGACATTACATCTGACCATCAACTCGTCATTGGCGAGATATGACTGAGAGTGTGTCCAACGACGAGTGAAGAAAGTCGGTTGTCGATACGACGTCCGCCGGTTGGAGAACCCAGAGGTGAAAAAGGCATACGTTGAACAGCTAGACTCTAGAGTCCCGAGCCTCGGAATTGCCGACAGACGAAATAGTCGAAGAACAGTGGTGTAGAATCAAGAATGCCTCCAACACAACGAGCCAGTTTGTAGAAGAAGAAGTGAATGGATGTCGGATTAAACTTGGTCGATGGTCGATGATCGGAAAAAAGTAAAAGTCAAAATTGAGCAGGCATGTACCGGGTCAACCAAAGCAGCCACCTACTTACGATACGCGGAGCTGGATGAGGTAGTTAAACGAGCTAATATACGAGACAAGAGAGCCTGGACAAACTCCTTAGCCGAAGAGCGAGAAAGATCCGCCGCCATTGGAGATATCCGATTACTTTATGACATTTCTCGCCGCCTTTGTGGCGCAAGGATGGAAGCGAAAAGCCGATCAAAGTTCATTCGCAAAGTGTAGGGGAAAACTGTACAAGACGCACCAGCGGGGTAAAATGGCCCATGCCATTCTTTCCCAAAAATACACTAACCTATGGCTTCGAATGGTATTTTTCTTCATTTTTATTGTAGAAAACGAGCTTTTTCATCATTTTTTAGCTGAAATTTTCACAGAAACGACTTCAATTCTTAGAAACAGAAGGATTAATGGATTCTGGGTAAAACTTGTTATTTTTTATGGTTAACATATAAGCTTTTATGGTAAACCAGTCTGCGCTATCTGATCAAACTGCAGCTGTTTGTTATAACATTCGTATGCACTTTCGAATGACTATTAATATTTTATTATATTTCACTACCTTCCCACAAATTTTAACTAAAATTAATCATATCAAAATTGGGCCAGAATGCCTGCGAAACCACATGTTTTACGCTGTAATTTTGAATGCTGTTAACTTTTGAGAAAAAAAACGAATATCAAAACAAATTGTCATTCTTTTTATTTGCTGACTCCCAAACTACGATAACAATGCATAATTATAACAAATTTCGTCCTTTTTTTAGTTAAAAAGGTGCACCAATATTCGACTCGAAAAAGTTACCTGCCGCCATGTTTGCCGCAATATCACTATATCAGTCAACACTAATTGAATTTCGTTGCCTACTTGAAGGCGTTTTATCTATAAGGATATAAAAAAGTGTATTTTAAAAAGCGAAATTTTCGATTAGTTTAGCAATACTTAATGATTTTTAGCCAAAAAATTGTGGTTTTCAAAAATACGATGAACATGTAACTAAACATTTGGTGTTTCAATAATTACATTCCGTATAATCATTGATCTATTTCTTACCACCCTTCCTGTTTGTGCGTTTCGTCCACATATTTTTTCTTTTCGATAATACGTAAATTTCATCCTTGAATCGTCTTCAACTTTCAATTTGGTTCTTAAATGATTGGTATCGCTGTAAATAGCGATTATGCTTAGCTGGTTCGTCTTGTACAGTTTACCCTACATTTATGTTCTCATTAATGAACTTGAAAGTTGCAAAAGTGATTTATATGTACGTTATTAGGGACTTAACGACAAAATGTGCTCAATAGTACTCAAAACGGGATTTTCTAAGTCACAAAAAGTGCATTGAGGCGCTTTCTTCCTGGTTGGCTGGCTGGCTGTCTGGTGGGGCGGGGGCGCCTGCAGGTATGCTACCAAATCATATCACCACTTCGAGGTTTAATTTCAGTTAGAACAATATCTGTGGTCTTGTGGATCTCCAAACCGGGCAAGTTTTTTTTCAAAGATTTTATTTAGCGGCCTTTGAATTCCGCTATAAGATGATATCTTTTTTTGCAAATGATGTGTTCGATTGCTCTATGAAAAAGTTTCATCAAGAATTAGGTATTCCCAAATATTTAAAGTTGGTTACTCTTTCGATTGCAATACCCGAGAGTTTTGGATCATCATGTTGTTCGATTTTTTACGAAAAGAGCGGAATATCATGTTCTTTGGTTTTAGTAAGGTTAAGTGTCAAAATATTTGAGGAAAAGTATTTATGCAAAACTTTTAAATCTTCTTCCATATGCATAATCACGTTATTTGGACATACGCCGGGATTTAAAAGGGCTGTGTCATCAGCAAAAAGACGGGGTATGCTGCGCAGGGGAAGTCGACTAACATCATTTATGTACAGTAAGGAAAGGAGAGGCCCTATATTGCTGCCCTGCGGAACACTGGCGTCCAATTTCCCGAGAGAGCTCGTTGCATCCCCTAAACAAATAAATTGTTTTCTATTTGTTGAATAGCTTCGTATCAATGTATTAGCAATACCTCTTACTCCATAATACTCTAGTTTTCAGTTAAGTAATTTGAAACTTGAGTAACCATTCTAATGCGATATATTAAAGATGTGTAGGAAAGAAGCAATTGAGCAGCAAATTGAACAAACCTCGGTAAACCGCAATTTGACGAGTTTGGAACCGGCGCGTGGCATCATGGCTAGGGATACCATACGTCCTCTTTTAACAGTACATGTATTCTTTTTGAACGAGAAATGGGCGTACTCTTCTTTTTGTGAAATTTTAAGAAATATTACATAAACATTTTGTTTTCATAGTCGCAATAACCTGAGAGCGCGATAATCGCCTTTGAGTATGCACAAAGAGCAGTTATAAAGGACCAAATTTGGGCAATTTACGAAATTAAATGCTACGTACACAAACCAAATGGGCATAAATCTTAAGTAATGATTGTAAAGAAATTACACGTGTTAAAACTCTGTTATGGATTGTCAGCATAACATCTACTTCTAACACTTTTCAATAGCTTAGGAATATTTCAAAGGAAAATTTACAATTGTCATGCAAAATGGCCAAGTCGGATAACATCAAATATAGAAAAACAAATATACCTCACTGTCAGCCTTCTCTAGACTACATCCAGAACTCGCATGTCCGCACTCCCTACTGACGAAAGTTCCCAATAGTACCACCATCACCACAACCAAGCGGTAACAGCACCACCTACATGTCAGAAATCCAGCAGAAGCAGTTCAGATCGTCGAAGTTTATATATGATATTTAGAACTTTCTCCACATGATGGCGTTCTTGATCTGTCGCCTTGTTTTTTGAAGAGTGAGGTATATTTGATAACATGAAATACACAGAAAAAAATATGGAATATTACGTGTCATTGAAAATGGTTACCTTTGAAATAATTCAACCTGTAATTCAGAAATCACGTAATTTTCAATTGATTGGTTGAAAATTAAATGTTAAATCATTTGATATTACAGCAAATGTCCTGTAACAAAAAGGAGCAGGACATGTACTGTAGTTTTACAGGTCGAAGCATTATTTTTAAGTGAGAGCATTATTTACAGCAGGCGCTTCCGTTTGTCATCGAGTCCAGTCCTTTAAAGTTTGGGCTGAAGAATTTGTGCGTCTTTGTGTCGAATATACCTTTTCCGGCACCTTTGTTGAGAGTGAATGAAAATCATGTGAATTGTGTGAATTGATTACCTGAAATCTTGCCACAAATTAGCCGTAGCGAAAATATATCGAAGAAGCTATAGGAAATCCAGAACCAGGTAACTTTTTATCAGTATATTAGAAAATTCACTTATCCACAACATCGCTTCCATAGGTATCCCGCCCCGCATTAATGATTTATCCTGGGCAGTGGTTGAAGCTTTACTTCTTATGGTCCAAAATCAAACTACCATCCTGGATAAGTTATTTCACAAGACTATCATTTTAGCAGTTTCCTGTACCATGCTCACTATAGAATTCCATTTTTATCTATTGCCGTGGTTAATGTTGCAGAATGTTATATTTACCTAAATATGAGAAAGGTAAATATGAAGTTGAACAACCGTTTCGTGTAGTAAGGCCCTACAGATAAGATAAAATTGGACTACGATTTAAAAATATCTTACCTTGAAAACGAAGCTTGTAGCTGGTTGTGAGCAAAGCGGCATTTATTTCAAGTTTTCGCTTACTTGGACAGCGAATAGTTTGTGTAAACTTTTTACCGTAGGTTATTTGTATTTTTTAATTTTGGAAAAAAAAATTGCAAGCAATTGGAGTGTATAAATTATAAGGTAGGCTATAATTAATAAAGATTTCTCAAAGATGTGTGAAGAGTGGTTTAGTCAATCTTTTAAGTTTAATTAAATAATTCATCATACATTATTAAACATGTTCTGATCAAACATTTTGCAAAGATAAATGCGATTATAGAAGATTTTTTCATAGATTTTTGCAGCAAGAAAAATAATTTTCCCAACATTTTTGCTAGGAAATTAACCAACACATGAAAAGGCAGATTTACGACATACCTGTTATAATCATATGAATACACCGCCTGCAAATGTCAAATCATGACACGATTGAACCGGCTTTCTCAAAAAAAGGTGTAATCATTCGCAAATTTTTCTGGATCTTAATCAACAAGTTTTCAGATGGTCGACAGTAATCAATAAGTTTTTTATTAGTTAAAAGTTAGTTTTTCTTCAATTCAAATATTGAAAATTTTCCGAGTGTTTTTAAAAAGAACGTTTCGAATTTGAGTGAAGAATTTGAGCGAAATCAAGTTGATAAAAGGTTTTAAAGCTTTTTAATGACCATTAGAAGATGAAATTTAAGATTTATTCAATTTCAACTTCATCACAATAGAAGTCGAAAGTTCACATTCATAAAAATCCTTTACAGATATTTATTTGCAGCCGTTTTTCATTGCTGTTTTGATTTTAATTTAATATTTTTGGATCCGATTTGTATTGAATAATACAAAATAATAAAATTTTTGGCTAGATTTTTCTTCCTTGGAAACATGTAGTTGTACGCTCTCGATTTCAAATCCAAATTTTTTTTTGGTAAGATTTCGATATCTTAAATAAAAAATCATCTTTCGAATAAAAATTATTATGAGTTCGGCTGGTGAACTTTGAATTTTGAGTTGACTCAATATGAAGGTTGACTCAAAATGAAGGCCTATCATTTTGAACATGTATTACTCAAATTTAAAGTTAAAATCAAAAGCGTGTATGCGTCAAAAAAGGTAAATATTGATAGATTCAGTTAAAACCTCATCAAGGTTTCAAGTTTCCGGAACATTTCCGGAAAAGAAGTAAATTGTTGAATTTTAAGTCAACTTGTCTTTCATAATAGCTGGAAGTAATGATGTGGGCCGTTTTCGAAAATGCTTTATTCAAATATTTTAGTTTTTCCTTTTTTTTTTTTGTAGGCACAACAAGAAAGGAGTGCAAGAATCATCGATTAGTTTTTCACCGTGGCTGGAATTCCGAAGATCCAAATGTACAAATTCGAAGAGGACTCAGGCAATCATAGGTTTATAATTACTTCCCTGAAACTCATCAAGTGGGTTGACGATACTCAGACTGTACGGGTTCCTACCTCCGTCTGTTGGCGTTAAAATAAATAAACTGTCTGTCAGTTGTGCCTCGATTTCTGCAACTCAAAGTCTTATCCCAATCAGGTAAGTTGTCTTATGTTCAATATAAATTATCAATTCTGAAGTGGTTACTGATGGAGACTTTCAAAATTTTATTACAGGATCTGATTCGACTTGCCGTTGTCATGAACTTAGCCATCAACATTCTATCGGTTTCCAGGAATCCTACAAATGAAGATAAGGACACACTTGATCGCCGGAAAAGTGTACATTCTGTGAATCAAATCCAAATCAGGAGCAGCTTCTTGTAGCGCGCAACCGGACTGTGGCTTATTCGAAAGAACCATTTCCACTTAAACGACAACCAATCAAACGAAGTTATCAAGTTGTAATGCTTGAGGGTTCCCAAAACAGCTCCGATATTCCGGTACCTGACGGTGTTCTGAGCCTTCGACTTCAAGTTATTTGAAGATTCTTAGGCAAATTTTTGCTGGTATGTTTATTAATCCACTGTTAAACAACATACTTTTTCTGACTAACAATGGTAACTGTATTTCAGGAAAAAGGGAAGCACTGAACGTGGATGCACAAGTTCCGCTGACTGGTTTTTTGGCCTGCATCACCTGACCCATTAGACCCTGCCTGTGGAAAGACTGTCACAGATGGTCGTTTAATGATTACACACAAGAACTCAGCACAATGGAAGAAAACACCAAAACAATCTATTCCGCTGATAGTAATACGATAACAACTGGATACAATGATTCGTCTGTTTGCTCATCCAATTCATCTGTTGGCAGAAGATTCTAAGTAAACAAGTTTCAAAATTCTCAGAACAAATCCTGTGGAATAATAACAAAGTTTGTGTTATGTTATGTGGTGTTATATTGATTGACTTGCATGAATGTTGATAATTTTAGTGTAATTTGTGATGAATAAAAGTATTTTAAACCAAACAGTATCTGTGTTATCTGTGGAACTGGAAATGTAACTATCACACACAATAATATAATAAATAACGCCCAGGTTGTTTTACTGGTCGTTTGAAATTACAGGACGTTTGCAATTACAGGTCGCTTGCAATTACAGGTCGCTTGCAATTACAGGCCTGTAATTTTGAGCTAGCCTGTGAATTGCCATATCCTCGACCTGTAAAATTACTGTAAATGTCCTGCTCCTTTTTGTTACAGGACATTTACTGTAATTTTACAGAAAATAATTTTTTCTGTGTACATTCTTTTCCTTCTGGTTTGCATACCGTCTTGGCGCACAGGTCGGTAAATATATGGATCTTGGTTCAACTTGATGGCTCGGATACCGCAGTAGCTCAGATAACAAGAGCTCGGTTAAGGGAGTTCAACTGTATACCTTTCTCCTGACTTTTTGGAAAAATGATCTCATTATACTCTTTTTGGTGTTGCGGTATATGGTAACCCTAATCATGGCGGAACCATGCACGCTCATTTTTTTTTAGAACCATTTATGATTCTTAAAAATTTTAGAAAAAGCTGAATATCGGTGGGGCCCGCACTAACAACACAACCAATCTCCAAACCAACAGCAGCACCAGCAACAAAGTCCCTTAAAGTTGCTTTAAACATGTTCAACCAGATGCTAGCGAGTCGCAGGGAATGCGGGACGCGAATATTCAAATTATGGGTCATAATGGTCACAGGGCCATCAGCAGAATAAGATGATCAGATCGCATCAAGACCAACAGCAGCAGAAGCCCTATTCCAGGGGGAATTGAAACGCAGGAAACGAATGATTCATGGAGATCGAGGATGAAGTGGCCCGAATCGGGGAGGAACAGTTGGTTAGCCAATTTTCAACTCCTCTGTCCTTGTTTCTTACGTTTAAGAAATAACCATATTTCTACTTCTCCCCGAAAAGTCATTTCATGGGTTCTCATAGAAAACTCATAAAATGGCATTTCCTGGGAAAAGGTCAAAAATGGTTATTTTTGAATAATAAATGGTTTAATAGTTTCTAGCGTGTGTACTGAACACTGTAGAAAATCAAGAGAATGTGATATGGACTTTTCATGCCAAGAGTGCAATTACGATAGTGAGAGAATGTTTTTGCTTAATTCACGAATTTTTGGAAGCTGAATTTAAAAGTCGCTGGTAGCTGAATAGAAGGTCATTAAAACTCGTTTTGTAAGCTTTTTTGTACCTGTTTTATGGTTCTTTTGGTTGCTTGGGAAGCACATTTTAATGATTACTTTCCATAAATCAGGTCAATTTGGAACTCCAAACAAACAGGACAAATCCTGATCAATCAGGACACCTGGAACCTCTGGTTGTGTGGTAGAGAGTAAAAAAAAATTTTTATTTCCATATACATTGAGGTTCAGTGTTGTCAGATCTACGAATCTACAGATTGATGCTCGAAATCTACGGTTGTTCTATGGATTATCGAAAATTATCAGGGAATTATACGGAAATCGAAAGTGACGACCAACAGAAAAAGGTCGTTAAGTTAAAAATCAATACTTTTTTCGTGTTTGGCCAAACCTACGGATTTGGGAGATTTTCAATCTGGCAACGCTGCTGAGGTGTATGATTCAAACACTAGAGCGCTCTTGGCTAGAAGTCTTTTTCTCACACCAAGATGGGAGAGCTCTTGAACTAGCTGTTCGAGTCGCTTACTGCTCGTGTAAACTCGGATAACGAGTGGAACATGATCAGCGAAAGAGGATTGCACTCGGAAGCCGAACAGAAAAACAGAGTTGCTTTCATTCTGCCCTTTGTTGTTTGGTAGGAGCCGTCCAACTCTGGGCGGAAAAACTGAATGCCACTGAAAGACCGAGCTGGTCAGCTATTGGCAGACAGAAAAGATCAGCTCGAACATTGGACTGAGCGTTTTGAACAACTCTTCCCAGTCATGAATAGCGATGGCAGAAACCGCAGCTTGAAGCGCCAACAACCCCTAAAAGTCCTCTGCAAAGTGATCCTGAACAGGATCCAGGAGAAAATTAACGCTACTCTCTTTCGGCAGTAAGTTGGATACCGTTCCGAATGATCATGTGTGGACCCCATCATATAACACTGGAGCAAATCAACGAATTCCAGGACTCTCTTCTGCTGGTGTTCGCCGATTAAAAAAAAACTACTATTTCTCATCGTATTGGATGAGTTCCTGACTGGATCGATCGACTGTGCACCGAACCGAGGAATGCCGTGGAATCCTTCGACACTGGAGCAGCTGAACGACCTTGACCTGGCGGACGATATTGCTTTGCTCGCCCAAACACAACCGGATATACAGAGCAAACTCGATGACCTCACCGAAAGCTCCAAGGCAGCAGGTCTCAAAGTCAGTGTCGGAAAGATCAAGTCAATGGAGTTCAACACAGAAAGTTCCTCTCGTTACATGGTAGTTGGGCAACAGGTTGAGAAAAAGCAGTGCTTCCAGTATCTTGGTAGCCAGATAACGCCTGATGGTGGATCAAATCAGATTTCACGATTTTTGAACCAGACCACGTCGGGTTTTTGACGTGGGTGTCCAAAATTAATTTTAGCCTCGCAGCTTGAATTACGTGTAACTTAATTGAAACAAAACAAATCGTTTTGAAATTTCCAGCACTGATAGAGGAAACATTTCCGAACAAAGTACTTTCAAAACATTCCAGATCCGACAACTAGGAGCGCTATGGTATAATAAACAGTACATCCAAGTTTTGGATGATCCATGCTTTATTAAATAAGTGAAACAAAGTATTTGGAGAGTTCCAAATAGTGTAGAATTTAAGGCTTTAAAAGGGAATGATGATCAATAAAGAAGATCAAATTGACCCTCTGACTTTGATAAGAGTATTGTCAAAACAGTGGACACGATTTTTTTGACGACCCCCTTCAAAAGGAACCACCCTAACATAATGCATTGATTCTCTCATGAAATGCCGGTTACTTCTACAAACAAATAGAGCTACTTGCCTTACAGTCAGTAGTATATTTGGGAAGATCCCACAATCTTATCGTCGCAAACGACTGAAAATCGATAACCAAATTTCCAAGCGCTAAGAATATAAAATTCGAGGTTTCTTATCAATGAACCATTCCAGTGTTACGAATCGAACGGACCAGTGCAGTGATGATGTTCCGCGCAGTGTTAGCTATCGGTTTGGCCGCCATCGCGGTGCAGGCCGATTCCGACTTCGAAACATGGCAAAAGGTAAACAGCCTGATGCCCCGTGGACTGGAATCGATGCCGGAGACCCCGGGAACCGGATTCATCGTCGGAGGTCTGGATGCGTCGATTGCCGATTTTCCCTACATGTTGTCACTCCGTTTAAACGGATCGCACATGTGCGGTGCTTCGGTGATTTCTGAGGAATGGGTCCTGACGGCGGCCCATTGCACTTTTGCTTTTTTGAACCGGGAAGAACTGACGCTTCAGGGTGGAACCCACAATCGATCGGATGGAGGAGTGATTTTCACTATTGCTGAGGTTGTGGAACATCCGTTGTGGGATCTGAACACGATTACTTTTGATGTAGCCGTTATTAGGACGGTGGAACCTCTGGTCGGTCACTATTACATCCGACCAGTTGCTCTGGATCCGGTGGGAACGGAACATCCGGCTGGCAGCCGAGCTGTTATTTCCGGTTGGGGTCGAACAGTAAGTTTTGATAGTTTTTTTTAACGAAATTTCTAACTGAAATGTTTTTTTCTAACAGACAGTTGAGTACTTCGAGATCCCTGAAATCTTACAAAAATTGAGCAAGCCTATCATCGATCAGGAGCTGTGCGATTATCTCTGGGGTGGATTCGTTCAGGATGAGTATGACATATTAAAGATTACCCAATTGAGAGATTTTTGTACCTACACATTTTTGACATAATTTTAGTATGCTTTGTGCCGGGCTGGAGCTGGGTCATGATGCCTGTAACATGGACAGCGGTGGCCCGATGGTCGTCAATGGCGTTCAGATTGGAGTCGTTTCCTGGGGTAACAGCCAGTGTGCTGGAAACTATCCCGGGGTCTATGCTCGTGTTGCCTTCCCCGGAATCCGTAACTGGATCACTGAAGTCACTGGAATTTGAATTTATCGTTAGTTAGCTTTTGAATAAACGATAATAAAGTTCTGATGTTGGATACAAATCGTCGTTTATGTCATTTTTTTTAATTTTGTCATTTTTGTGTCATTTTTTTGTCATTTTTGTGTAATTTTTGTGTAATTTTTGCGTCATTTTTGTGTAAAATTTGTGTTATTTTTGTGTAATTTTTGTGTATTTTTTGTGAAGTTTTTTTGAAATTTTTGTGTAACTTTTGTAGTATTTTTGTGTAATTTTTGTGTTATTTTTGTCATTTTTGTCATCTTTTATGTCAATTAATGTGTATTTTTGCGTCATTTTTGTCATCTTTCGTGTCATTTTTGTGTCATTTTTTGTGTCCTTTTTGTGTCATTTTTGTGTCATTTTTATGTCTTTTTGTGTCATTTTATTACTTTTTTTTGCCATTTTCGTGTCAATTTTATGTCATTTGAGTGTCATATCTGTTGCATTTTTGTGTCATTTTTGTGTCATTTTTATGTCATTTTTGAGTTATTTTTATGTCTTTTTGTGTCATTTTTTTGTCATTTTCGAGTCAAATTATGTAATTTGAGTGTCATTTTTATGTCGTTTTTGTGTCATTTTTGTGTCATTTTTAAGTCATTTTTGTGTCATTTTTGTGTCATTTTTGTGTCATTTTTGTCATTTTTGTGTTACTTTGGTGTCATTTTTTTGTTATTTTTGTGTCATTTTTGTGTCATTTTTGTGTCATTTTTGTGTCATTTTTGTGCCATTTTTGTGTCATTTTTGTGTTATTTTTGTGTCAATTTTGTGTCATTTTTGTGTCATTTTTGTGTCATTTTTGTGTCATTTTTGTGTCATTTTTGTGACATTTTTGTGTCATTTTTGTGTTTTTATGTGTCATTTTTGTATCATTTCAGGGTCATTTAAGTGTCATTTTTGTCATTTTTGTCATTTTTGTAATTTTTGTCATTTTTGTCAATTTTGTCATTTTTGTCATTTTTGTCATTTCTGTCATTTCTGTCATTTTTGTCATTTTTGTCATTTTTTTCATTTTTGTCATTTTTGTCATTTCTGTCATTTTTGTCATTTTTGTCATTTTTGTCATTTTTGTCATTTTTGTCATTTTTGTCATTTTTGTCATTTTTGTCATTTTTGTCATTTTTGTCATTTTTGTCATTTTTGTCATTTTTGTCATTTTTGTCATTTTTTGTCATTTTTGTCATTTTTGTCATTTTTGTCATTTTTGTCATTTTTGTCATTTTTGTCATTTTTGTCATTTTTGTAATTTTTGTCATTTTTGACATTTTTGTCATTTTTGTCATTTTTGTCATTTTTGTCATTTTTGTCATTTTTGTCATTTTTGTCATTTTTGTCATTTTTGTCATTTTTGTCATTTTTGTCATTTTTGTCATTTTTGTCATTTTTGTCATTTTTGTCATTTTTGTCATTTTTGTCATTTTTGTCATTTTTGCCATTTTTGTCATTTTTGTCATTTTTGTCATTTTTGTCATTTTTGTCATTTTTGTCATTTTTGTCATTTTTGTCATTTTTGTCATTTTTGTCATTTTTGTCATTTTTGTCATTTTTGTCATTTTTGTCATTTTTGTCATTTTTGTCATTTTTGTCATTTTTGTCATTTTTGTCATTTTTGTCATTTTTGTCATTTTTGTCAATTTTGTCATTTTTGTCATTTTTGTCATTTTTGTCATTTTTGTCATTTTTGTCATTTTTGTCATTTTTGTCATTTTTGTCATTTTTGTCATTTTTGTCATTTTTGTCATTTTTGTCATTTTTGTCATTTTTGTCATTTTTGTCATTTTTGTCATTTTTGTCATTTTTGTCATTTTTGTCATTTTTGTCATTTTTGTCATTTTTGTCATTTTTGTCATTTTTGTCATTTTTGTCATTTTTGTCATTTTTGTCATTTTTGTCATTTTTGTCTTTTTTGTCATTTTTGTCATTTTTGTCATTTTTGTCATTTTTGTCATTTTTGTCATTTTTGTCATTTTTGTCATTTTTGTCATTTTTGTCAATTTTGTCATTTTTGTCATTATTGTCATTTTTGTCATTTTTGTCATTTTTGTCATTTTTGTCATTTTTGTCATTTTTGTCATTTTTGTCTTTTTTGTCTTTTTTGTCATTTTTGTCATTTTTGTCATTTTTGTCATTTATGTCATTTTTGTCATTTTTGTCATTTTTGTCATTTTTGTCATTTTTGTCATTTTTGTAATTTTTGTCATTTTTGTCATTTTTGTCATTTTTGTCATTTTTGTCATTTTTGTCATTTTTGTCATTTTTGTCATTTTTGTCATATTTGTCATTTTTGTCATTTTTGTCCTTTTTGTCATTTTTATTATTTTAGTCATTTTTGTCATTTTTGTCATTTTTGTCATTTTTGTCATTTTTGTCATTTTTGTCATTTTTGTCATTTTTGTCATTTTTGTCATTTTTGTCATTTTTGTCATTTTTGTCATTTTTGTCATTTTTGTCATTTTTGTCATTTTTGTCATTTTTGTCATTTTTGTCATTTTTGTCATTTTTGTCATTTTTGTCATTTTTGTCATTTTTGTCATTTTTATCATTTTTGTCATTTTTGTCATTTTTGTCTTTTTTGTCATTTTTGTCATTTTTGTCATTTTTGTCATTTTTGTCATTTTTGTCATTTTTGTCATTTTTGTCATTTTTGTCATTTTTGTCATTTTTGTCATTTTTGTCATTTTTGTCATTTTTGTCATTTTTGTCATTTTTGTCATTTTTGTCATTTTTGTCATTTTGGTCATTTTTGTCATTTTTGTCATTTCTGTCATTTCTGTAATTTTTGTCATTTATGTCATTTTTGTTATTTTTGTCATTTTGTCATTTTTGTCATTTTTGTCATTTTTGTCTTTTTTGTCATTTTTGTCATTTTTGTCATTTTTGTCATTTTTGTCATTTTTGTCATTTTTGTCATTTTTGTCATTTTTGTCATTTTTGTCATTTTTGTCATTTTTGTCATTTTTGTCATTTTTGTCATTTTTGTCATTTTTGTCATTTTTGTCATTTTTGTCATTTTTGTCATTTTTGTCATTTTTGTCATTTTTGTCATTTTTGTCATTTTTGTCATTTTTGTCATTTTTGTCATTTTTGTCATTTTTGCATTTTTAGCATTTTTGTCATTTTTGTCATTTTGGTTATTTTGGTCATTTTTGTCATTTTTGTCATTTTTGTCATTTTTGTCATTTTTGTCATTTTTGTCATTTTTGTCATTTTTTGTCATTTTTGTCATTTTTGTCATTTTTGTCATTTTTGTCATTTTTGTCATTTTTGTCATTCTGTCATTTTTGTCATTTTTGTCATTTTTGTCATTTTTGTCATTTTTGTCGTTTTTGTCATTTTTGTCATTTTTGTCATTTTTGTCATTTTTGTCATTTTTGTCATTTTTGTCATTTTTGTCATTTTTGTCATTTTTGTCATTTTTGTCATTTTTGTCATTTTTGTCATTTTTGTCATTTTTGTCATTTTTGTCATTTTTGTCATTTTGGTCATTTTAACCCTTTTTGTTATTTTAAGCCATTTGGGGTGTCGTTTGTGTGTGTTCTATGTTTTTTTCGTGTTTATTTTTGTCAGTTTAGGCTTTTTTGTGGTTTTACGTTTATTTTGTGTTATTCTTGTGTAATTTTTGTATAATTTTTGTGTTTTTTTCCAAATCTTGTTTTATTTTTGTTTGAGTTTTTTGTTGTCCATCTGGTTTCAATTTAAAGTCATTTTTGTCAATGTTTTGTAATGTTTCTGTTTCATTTTTTTGTCATTCGTGAGTCATTTTGAGTCATTTTAGTTAGTGGAAGTAATTTTTTCAATTGAACACACGAAATTTACTCTATTTACCAACGAAATCGAGTTTGTCAATTCCCATGCGTCGAAAGCGAAAGTTAACGGGGCCATTTTTCCTAATGATATCACATGTTCCGCAACCGAATCGATAATCCATGCAATCACCAAACATGTGCTGGACATTTACCGGGGCTCATATCTTATCATTTGCCGACTAGTTTGTTGGTTGGCTTGTTATCAGCAGACTTTGGTATGGGCGTTTTCGATTAACCCTCGGGAACACACGCTCAGTTTACTGTCGGCACTCGTCATGAGCCCTAGGCGAAGTGGCGTATTTTTAACTTTGGCTACAACAGTTCTCGTTTCCGTTTCTTGTAACTTTTGGAGCTCGGAAGTGGAAGGCCAAAATTTGGCCGACATCGAAACCTATCAGTATCATCTTTCGCTCAGAAGCAATGGAACTTATCTGTGTAGTGCCGCTATCATTGCTCAAATTTGGGCCCTATCGGCGGCACGCTGTGTGGCAAATGTACAGCAAGTTGGACAAGTAAGTTCAAAATTTTTAAATTTTACCTTCAAAATAACCTTACAAAATCTTCAAACAGTTGACACTGCTGGGAGCGTCCAACAACCGACAATCCGGGGGTCACATTTTCCAGGTGGTTGGCCTCCATCGGCACCCGGATTGGAATACTCAAACGATGGAGTATGATCTCGCCCTTTTGGAAACATACGAACCGATGCGTGGAATCCATCTGTATCCTGTTCCGATGGATGGGTTTGATGAAGTTCATCCCCCAGGATCCCACGCGGTGGCTACCGGATGGGGCCTCATTGTAAGTTCATAATATTTTTTTTTCTTAAAAATAACACTTCAATAATTAAGTATCGTTTTGTTGATTGGTAGGACAATTCCAAAAACGTCACATCCCGAGTATTGAAACGTGCAGTCGTAACATTGGTTAATCAAACGGAGTGTTCCGAAACCTGGCCAAACTACATAACAGAAGGGTTCGTTTAGCATTCAAAATGTTCCAAAAGTCCTAAAATTCGACTAAAGTTTATTATCATTTATGCCTTCAGAATGCTCTGTGCCAGTGGTGGTTCGGATCAGACGCTGTGTACCATGGACATCGGGAGTCCGCTGGTAGTTCAGGGGCGCCAGCTAATCGGAGTCTTATCGTGGGCGGACATGAACTGCGGCGCCAACAGGGCCGTGGTTTATGCGCGAGTGGCGTTTTGGCGCATCCGAAGCTGGATCGTGGAAGTCGCTGGAGTGTGACAGTGGATTAAGTAGAATAAATTTGTTTTTGATTACTTTGACTGTGGCCGTTGTAGACCAGTTTTCGAGCCATTGTACATTGTAAACGTTCATATTAAAGTTGTCATTTTAGAGCCTAGTTTTTATTAGTTTTTTTTTTTAATCAAAAACTAAAAAATGGTATGGGATTTTAGTAAATCGGATGCCTTTGAACCACTTTTGTTCATTAAATTTGTCATAATTTTCTTCGAATTCCCTAAAAATTATGATTTTGTTTATTTTTCTATCAAAATTATAAAAAAAAACATCGAAAAACTTCTTTACA
The DNA here is from genome assembly GCF_029784155.1 of Uranotaenia lowii. NCBI lineage: Eukaryota > Metazoa > Arthropoda > Insecta > Diptera > Culicidae > Uranotaenia > Uranotaenia lowii. The sequence continues at coordinate 39,319,909 of NC_073692.1, forward strand.
TAAGTAGTTTGCAGTAGTTTACATCAAAAGTGATCGCATGTTGTTGCCAGATAGGGGGAAAAGATTCATTAGTGCTCTGGTTATGATTGTGAATTGCAAGAACATCTATAGGAATGCGTTGAGAATGATATTTTCAGACCCTTCAGGAAAGGGCACGCGTTCGGATTTTTTTTCAACTGAAAAGGGGGCATTTGAACCAAGCCCCCCGTCCTAGGAGGCCTTCGGGTAAAAAAAAATTACCATTACTTTAATCATACCAAGTATTAGAAATCTAGGAAAGGAAATAGAAACTGGGGGCCTCCTTGAAATAATATCTCGAATAGTTTCACTCGAATATAAACTACTAGGGTTTCCTACAGTGAGTATTGCAGAATTTTTCCCACATTTATGAATATGAATCCGGCAAATCTAGGCAGAAATCAGTTATTATTCTAAATATACAAAATATAATTTCATTTCTTTCTAACGTGATGAAAACCACACCAATTGGGCGCTATCCGACACCTTATTCGTACCTTGCCTTCAAATCGTTGCCAGCGACAATATTTTCCAGTTCTCTCATTGGTTAATTTTACTCAATTTCCATTTGGATTTAGCCATCTGGATGCGCTGCAGAGAGAACATGACGATGATTTTCTCACTTAAAGTCCGCGCAGGAGCATAATCATTTCAAAATTTACAAACATGGCCGACATTCTATCATAACCGATTTAAACTGACCTCAGACGACATTTTATACGATCTTTTTACTCCGCAGTTGGAATGGCGATTCGCAACACGATTGTGAACCACTTAAGTTATCATTTCTGATACGATTTCATGTAGAGATGTACCGAATATTCGGTCGGCCGAATATTCGGCGCCGAATACCGCCTAAAAACCGTTAAGCCGAATATTCGGCACACCGAATAGTTGAGCTAAGTACTCGGCCGAATAGGCCGAATAGGCCGAATATTTATTTTTAAAAATTTATGCGGTAACAGAATTTTGAAATTATTCAACTGATTTTGGAAAATTATGAAATATGCAAAAGTAAAGTTGAAAAAGCAACAAACTCATCAAAAAATAATGGTTTCAGTATATCATCTTAGAAGTATCCGTGTATCTTTCACTGTAGATAGCTTTATATGTTGATTATCGTTATTCCAAATTTTCTTGATTTGTCCAGGCTTGCCCTTAAATCCATTTTAGAATTCGAGATTAGTCAAATCTGACCAGGATACCAATTTTTTTTTTGAACTTTCTGGATTTTACCCGGGTTTATTCAGATTATCCAAATAATCCAAATAATATCCAAATAAACCAAATAATAAAACTCAAATTTCGTTTTGAAAATTTTTTGATTTTGCGTTACAAAACGATTTTGCATAGTAAATTTAAAAATGAACATCAATTATTGTTTAATCCTTAAATACGATTTTAACACTGCAGCTGTGATTCAATGAAAAGTTTAAATTTCAAGTAATTTCCAAGTTTAAAAAAAAAACCGTCCAGACCCGGCTGTGTGAACACGTGTGGAAAAAAGTATGGTATGCTTAAAGTTAAAGATCATCGTTCATTTTTGCTACTATTTTGGGAGACATCTAGTTGAAATTCGACATTCATCTAATTCGATATCAAAATAGCAATTTCAAATAGCTTGGAACATGTTTTGACAAGTTTTGTCCCAGATTTCACTGGATAAACGTCCCAGGAGCATTGTTTGATGTTCTTTCAGCTAATGGTAACATTTTGAAAATCAAAGCGACCTCTACATGAAGAAGATCTGATGTATTAGGTATATACATCTGATTGGGAATAATCGACTTTTAAACATGAGGGGCATTAAGATGGAAGAAATAAAAGAAAAATTAGTTGATCGCTTTTGTATTTCAATGAAAAACTCAACAGAATATTTGACCGAATATTCGGCCGAATATTCGTTTGGCCGAATAGTTGGAAAGGCCACTATTCGGTATTCGGCCGTTCGCCGAATACCACTATTCGGTACATCTCAAATTTCATGTTCGCTTGGGTTTTGAAAATTAAATATTTTCTTTTATTTTATTTGCTTTTACGGCGACTGAAATTGCTTTTTATTAGCAATGTTTTAAAAAAATATGAAGATCGTGCAGAGAAACCTTGGAAATCAAGGGAAATCATATTTATAAATCTAGGGGGACAATCTAGGATGCTCACTTTAAAAGCATAAATGTGAGTAGGAATAATGCAAAATTATTGTTAGCTTTTTGATCAGCATTGAAATTTGCGAAAATCATTTTATAAAAAAAATAATTCTTTAGTTGCTTAAATTTGTCCAATCGACCATACTGAAATTCTTTATTGCATTTTCGTTCCAATTTCTATACTAGATTGGATATTCAAGTTGAAACTTTTCCAACTGAAGTTTTCTACTTTTGATTCTGATGTACTTTTATTTTAAAAAATTTCCATCTGGAAGAAATGTATTCAGCATACAATCTTCAATTGATAATTATAAAATTGTTATCAATACAAATTGAGATTCAATTTATTGATATTTTCAAGACTTGTGTTGTTGTTTTTAAAGTTTTATGGTTTTTAAAATTTTTGAACTCGAGATCTATGTTGAAACTTCTAAAATCATATGATTTTTTTCAATGATTACTGATAATGTGTTTTGAACGTTCAATCTACATTCTAATTTTATCTTCTTAAATTAATTTTTTGTCACATTTAGAAAAACTATTTGACAAATTTATCTTATTTCAAACTTAGATGTAAAATTTAAAATAATAAGGATTTTTTTGTGTTTTTGAATATGAAATTTAAGTTGGCTAAATTTTAATATTGAATTAACAAAAAAGTTATTTCTTCTATGGCTTTGTAACTTTGTTCCTCAAGTTTGTATATGAAATGCATTTATTGTTTGCGTCTCAAATATTGATTCGACAATATTATCTCAATCTTAGACACTGAATTGTGGTTCTGAATAAAATCTAATTTCAAGGTTTGAGTGATGTTCTTAAATTCTCATAACCGTATCTTCATAGAATTTTATTTTTCTTCTTTTGGATATGTTTTGAATTTTGGATTGTAAGTCTGAAATCTTAATGTTACTTCTCAATTGTTATAAGGGATATATTTATCTTGCTTTCGATGAAGCACATATCAAGCTATCAACGAATAAATAAAAATATTTTAATATCTGTCTTTGATTTTTTTCTTTACTTGAACAATTCAGTTGCTGATAGAGTTATTAAATAAATTACGTATCGAATTTTTAAATAAACAGCTCTTAAAAGCGATTTCATTTTCGATTAGTTGGCATATTGAAAAAAAAAGATTCGTAGTTTGTAGTTCATGGTTTGAAGTTGGAGATTTTTTTTTATATTATTTAAAATGTAGTTTCATAGTTTTAAAACATATGTTTTTTCGAAAACTCACAAACAAACACCTCTCCTGATAAAATGATAGCATTTAGAAGCAAATGGGTTGTTTTTTTTTATGAAAGTTTCACTTTAAAATCTACGCGTTTTTGAGATATTTACGATGCAAGAGAAAAAGGAAAAAATAATTTTGCACATTTTCATTCAAAATCCATCATCATCAAATTGAAAGCCGCTAAAACCGTTGATTATTCGAAGAATTACTGTATGTGAGTGGTGGAAAAGTATGGAAATACTGTCAAAAATGTACACAAAGTTTAAATCAACCATTGGAGTGAAGCATATGATCGGCAACTTCGGCTAAGGGTCATCAGGGAAGTCAAGTCTCATACCAGCATTTTTAATTTTCAATAAGCGAAAAACTAAGGGTAGATCGCTGAAATTTCCAAAAAAAAATTTCCGATAAGCTGAAAGTGTTGCCTCTTAATGAGTCATTCAAAGCTAACCTCAAACAAAAAATTGATGCTTGATCCACAGCTCGTAAGCTGTATATCTGGTTCCGAGGCTATGGGACAGATGATTTCTGATGAACGACAAAACTTATGAAATATCCTATTTTAAACAAATTCCAAGGTTTGAATCCTACACCACGTCTGCTCGTGGCAAGGTCCCGAGTATATTAAAGTATGTATTTGCTGGTTATTTTGTATAAAATATAATGATTTGCCAAAATTCTGCTCCTCTGGAAAAAACAACAATTTTCAAAACGAAAATTATGGTTTTCTCTCTTTTCAAAAGCCTAAAAAGAGTAATCTTTTATGTACCCTTCGCAGACTACGATCTATACTAACCGATTATACTTTAAGATCAATTTCCTCATGGTTTTACTTCGTTATTGCCAGATTTTGCCAGCAGAAATTCCATTAAGGGGGGGTAGGGTCTAACACTTTCAAAAAATCGATTTTTTTTTTTATTTTCTTATTGTAAAACATTTCAAGAATGTTGTGTCAAATTTTAAAGTCAATTGAAGCAGAACTATAGAAATAATAGGCCTTTATCTCCTCCTATCTAATACTGCAAGAAAGCAAGAGCAGAAACTTCAAACGCGTTTTTCTCGAAAGCACATTTTTAAAGTCCGTGGACATCGTCATTTGAAAACTACTTATCCGATTCATTTCAAATTTGGAACATATTTTCTACATATAAAATACAAGACCCCAACGTTTTTCTTTTTTTTTACTATGGGGAGATTTTACAGATAAAAAATGGCGGATTTTTTCGTGAAAAATCGTAGTTTTTACTTCAAACAGCCACAAAAATTTCATACATTTTTTTTCAAGTTCAACAAAAACGTTGGGGTCCAGAAAAACATCTATTAAAAATATTTTGCTCTGATTTTTTGACTTCAGATGATTCTGTGCTGAGATACAGTGTCCACCGCAAATCCTGTTTTCTAAAAGGTATCCTCGAACGTGCTCCGTCACCGGCTCATTTTTCAATATTTTTCTACGAAAAAATTACTAAATGTTCTTTTAGCAATGCTTTGAATAATGCAAAAAATTTGAATACATTTGTTTGAACGATAGCTCTAGAAAAAAAAATCGTGAAAATGGTGTTTTTTTTACCCGTTAGACCCTACCCCCCCCCCCCCCCCCTCTCCTTAAAAACGCTCAAAAAGTGGCTCAAAAATAATCAAATTTGTTAATTTCGAAACAGCTGTATCCACTAAAGTGGCCTCAGTTTTTTTAAAAGAGAAGTATTGGTCCGAAAAGTATCAGAAATTTAAAGAGGGGGATGTAGCCACCTAAAACACAGATTAGACGAAGTATTAGTATGAAAAACTGATCATTATCATGACTGAAAAAAGTGTGCGCTGGTCGAAGGGAGGTATCAAGAATAAAGTAGAATTTATTCTTCCAAAAAAAAAGAAATTTTTTTTCAATTTTTTTCATAAATTATCATAAGATTACCTTCATTTCCTTCATAAAAAGCATTTAGATCAAACGAAAAGTTTTTGAGATACACGCATTCGTAACTGTGCCATTTCTAAAACAACTAAGCTTTAGTTTTAGAGTTATTTTTATGGTCATTCTGTGGTTATTTTTAAAAAATAAACGGACAATTTCTACGAGAAAACCAGTATAGAACAAATGGCTAAAACTCTACCAAGTTGCTAAGTTTCATTAAAAAAAGGAATGTAGGAACAGTGAGAGGACCTAGGGAATTGCAATGAAGGTAAAATTTCATTTGTGTTTGAGGCCAAAAAATATTGAGAAATGTTTATAATTTTTGCTCCTAAAAGTATGCAGCAACATTATTCATCTTTAGAGTATATTTGTTTTTGAAAGAAAACGTTGAGAAATTCAATTGAGTTCAAACAAAAAATTACTGTTTTTGTTGTTTTAAGCCTTTTGTGCTAATTGGCAGCAAAATAATAATTTTGAAGATGTTGGGAATTTATTCAATTAATAACACTCTACGTGTTGTTTTTATGCCTTGTTAGATCACGAAAATAACGTTTGATTGTTCGATTCTTGTATTTTGATGAGAAGTCATTATTCAAAGTTAAATACGGCATGTTCATAAACTTCTTATGGGGGTAAGTTCAAGTAGGCGTTGCCTTGAAAGGACGACAAATTTTTCGCGCCATTAAAAAAGTTTATTGAAGTAAGAAAATAGTATAAAAAAGATCATTTAAGAAATCATCGAGTCCAGCTGTTTAAAATGACGAAGATAAACTTATTGTGAAGTGCGCTGTAGCTTATGGAAAAATCTCGGGAATATTTCATACAGCGAAAAGAAGTGAAAAAAGGCTTCAGAAGCTCCGGTGCCAAAGTTTCCAGAACCAAAATCGCATCAGCCCTGCTTCTGCAAACTAAACCGCACGGATCTGGATCAGTTAAAAATATATCCTCCTGATGAATACATATTTGGTGAAATTCAATCCTTTAACAGATCATTAGCATTATTTCTATATAAATCTATATGAAGCGTTTGGCAGGGAACTCCACGCTTTATTTTTTCCCTTGTTCCGGTATTTATTACTGTATTTACCACATGGTTGGCCTGGCCGTAGTGATGTCTGCAATGCATGTTAACATGTAACAGAGGTTACGTGGAAAAGAAAAATGAAGGACGCAATTCTTTCATTTTCCAGGATGTTATATGTTTTGGCAATGTTGGTAAAAGAAGAAGGAGAAGCTATGGCGACCGTAACAATTTTTTTTTACATTTTCCAACACATGTCCATGTTAATCCAAAATTTATAAGCCTCAAACTTAAATAAACAGAGCTGTAACTGGATTGTTTTTTTTCTAAATCATAACTCAACTCTCATGGATTAAAAATACTGGGGAATTCTCGAATACCCTGCTGTCAATCTTTATGATAGTTTGAGCGAGTTGTAGTTTGAGCTAAAAAAGCGTAATGATCAAGAGTTAAACAAGAATTTTTATTTGTATTTGTTCATTGAGTTAGTATTTTGTAGAAATCCTCTTCATGAAGATTGAGACTTACATAGATAAAAGCTGAATTGAAGAAAAAAACAAACAAAAAAAATCTAAGGTTACTTGGTTTAATTTGTCTTATTTGGGGAAAAAATACAAAAATAAATCATACGGTTACCAATCCAATCAATTTGGGGGTTAGTTGATTGTTCTTTTTTATCAATGACTTTCTAAAATATTGAAAATAACGAATAATTCTTCTTATTCAGCTCCTAGGAAAAATCTCCTCCCGAAGGTCTGTATTATTTTACTGATTTAAGATTATTTGAGTTATTAAAGGTACCTTTGAAGTGTTCATTCCTCTTTTGCCAGGTTTCAGACTTACCTAGAAAAGAGAAAAAAGATATAAAATTAGTTCTCCATTTTCACCATTCTTATTTGACTTTATCGATAACATTTTAAGCGTACGATCAACAAACTCATCCATAGATATTTTTTTTGTATTTATTCATTGTTCTGTTTCTTAATTATGAGTTTTCTGTTTTTTTTTCTGTAGTTCTTGTAATAAAATTGTACAGTACGGAATAAACTAAGAAATCCAGAAATTGACATTTCCTGAAGAAATGGTTTACTGTAAGGTTGCCAGAATTTTTTCCGGACGTAAGGATCCGGATGGGATATATCCTGAAAATTTTATCTAAAAACCCGGGAAAGATCCAGAAACTTGAATTCAAAACGTTCAAATCAAAATCCGGGCAATATGCATTCAAATTCCAGTAAAAGATAAGAAGAATACACTTAAAATATTTTTGTTTCATCAAAACACATCAGCAGATTTTAAATCGTTTTTTTTTTGTATCCAAAACAACAGTCATGTCATGGATATAACTTGCTTAAAAATCATTTTTGAATTTAAAAATGAAAAATTAAAATAACTCAATTAGAGTTTTTTTTTGCTAGATTTTACAAATACAGTGAGTAAATCCGGGTTTTTTTATCAAAATTTGGGCAACCGGGCCGGACCGTACTTTTTCAAATTTTGTGTCAATTTTGTGTCAGGCAAGTCCGAATAAATCCGGGGAATCTTGATACCTTAGTCTACTGTAATAAAAAAAAAATCAAATGCACATAAAGGTGAGGAAGCAAGTGTCCAGTGCCACCTGTTTCTGATTTCCCTAAAATCAGCAAAGCAATTGCCCCGATGCCAAAGCAGACGTACGACATTCCTTGTTTCTATTGGTGTGAAAATTTGAATCACTCGAGAAGATCTTATGCCATTCATCTTAAAACGGTGGAGCTGTCAGTGTCCGGGTGTTGCTTATGTATCTAACCTAGTAAATAGTGCCAAGAATTTGATGAGTGGGCAAGGCTTTCACCTCAAAACTTTCCTCGGTCCCCGGTCGAAACAGGACAGAGAAAGATGTGGACCACCGGAAACTTTGAAAATACCAACACCAAAAGCGGCTTCCCACGAAGGAGCCCACGAAGGAGCCCACGAAGGAGCCCACGAAGATTGGATTCGCGCCTTTTACACCAGTTGGAAGAAGGTAAAACCATATCGGAGCGAAATGCCAAAGTCAGCAGCCGAAAAGAATGGAGAAAATCCTCGCAAGACTATCAAATTATTTCGCGTCATTAAGTTTGCCACCACTTCTCCCTTCTACTGAGGTTGGGTTGGACGGTCGATCCGTCAGGGTTTAAATCTCCCGGCGGCGGGGGAATGCCAACAAGTTCCATCAGCTTCCAGCTGGAACTGGTTCCGGTTTATGAAACTTGGACGGGACAGGGAAAGTATAAAGCGGGAACTTATTTTTCTCCGGCTAAGCAAATTTATCAAAATTTGTTTACGCCATACTGGAGCTTCTTTCCCGTGCTTTGGGCAGGAAGTTTTGTTTTTCCTGGTGGAATTACGTGGCAGAAAACTGACGCTAGGGGAGCTGAGCGAGAAAAATTAGTGAAAGTTGTTTGTTTGGAGGTTTTTACGTTGGTTGTTTAGGGACTTGAGGATCAACAAAAGTTTTGAAAATAAAAAATTAAGTTGGAAAAATAAACAGCGTAGGTAACCTAACATCAACTCAAAAGATTAGCTAAATCAGCAACAGAATTTCAGCAGAGAACAATTCACATATTCAATCATCTTAGAAAAGAGAATGGCGAACTTTAAACAGTTCCCAAAAGGCAGGTTACATTCCATTAAACGCTTTCGGATGGACACCTAGTTTTATGTCATCTTTGTGGACATTTCTAAAACCAGTGATTGTAGGTGGGTAGGTCTTGGGAAAAAAATTCGGAGAGTAAAGATTGATTGCCATAGGTCGTCCTTTTCCTTGTTCCTTGAGGTGAAACCCCCAAAGAAAGAAAGAAATAACTGGAAATGCGATATCACCTGTTCATTTTTTTCGTTCTGAACTCGGGTGTAGCAGAATAAATTTGCATACATTTGTTCGATTTGCTCCAGTTTCCGAAAAACTTGGTCAGAACCTTCTTTGGGTTGGGTACTTGAGGGATAAGAAATTTATGCATTGCCAGTGGATCCGGAGAGTTTTGCTGAGAGCATTGAAAGTGATCTAAAGCTCAACCGATGTATCATGCAGTAGGGGAAAGGTTTCCTAAATGGGCCTATCGGGTTAAATGACCCTACGGCTGTTTGATGAAATGGCTTACTAGACAGCTTATCTGACCAATGCATTTTGAGGGTGATACGCTTAGAACATAAGGCAAGAAAGAATTTTATGAATTTACAAACTCAAAAAAAATTAAAAAATCGTACAAGGTTTTCATACATTTTGATGTAATATTTCGACTTTTAAAAATTATACGTAAAGAAGCTTAAAACAAAAACTAGGATGGTTTTTGTTTCTTACTCAAATTAACTAAAGAAATTAAACATATTTCAGCTTTTGTGGAAGTTTAATAATGATTATATAGGGGAATAATAGAGTGTTTTTGTATGCCCCCATCATGTTTGTAAAATGCCTCCATCCTAAAATAACAGGTTAAATAGAACAAATAAATGATTTTTATTATTGAACCTTCAAATTTAAGCTCTGAATAACATCTTAAGAGAGAATTGATTATGTAAAAACAGATTTGATAAAGTTTTTCTCATGGATGAACTTCCTCCATAGTATGGCAACCCTAACTTTTGTTTTATTCCATAAAATTATAATATACATAGATTTTTATAAAACTTCAGCTTTGTCGTACGAAAATTATTACTTTCTAGCAGTTTCAATGAAATTATACGGGAATATTGCCCAAAAAACAGAAATTTTGTTCAAAACATAAATAGGCGCATTTAGCCCGCACGGTTTGAGGTTTGGCATTTTAGACAACACTTATAATAAAATCGTTTTCTTGGAAACAGAAGAAAATTTTAACATAAAAATTACTCCAAACTATAGAAAACAGATGCCTGCACACGTGTATATAGTTTTTGTACAGATATTCGATGTGGTATTTGATTAAATCAGTGTTCTGCTTAATAGGCGCATATAGCCCGCTCCTCCCCTAAGTAACTTTGAAAATCTATCTGGTTTCGACTTCATATTTTGAAAACACTGAAAATCGACCGAACAAAATTGACAAAAATGACAAAAATGACAAAAATGACAAAAATGACAAAAATGACAAAAATGACAAAAATGACAAAAATGACAAAAATGACAAAAATGACAAAAATGACAAAAATGACAAAAATGACAAAAATGACAAAAATGACAAAAATGACAAAAATGACAAAAATGACAAAAATGACAAAAATGACAAAAATGACAAAAATGACAAAAATGACAAAAATGACAAAAATGACAAAAATGACAAAAATGACAAAAATGACAAAAATGACAAAAATGACAAAAATGACAAAAATGACAAAAATGACAAAAATGACAAAAATGATAAAAATGACAGGAAAGACAAAAATGACAAAAATGACAAAAATGACAAAAATGACAAAAATGACAAAAATGACAAAAATGACAAAAATGACAAAAATGACAAAAATGACAAAAATGACAAAAATGACAAAAATGACAAAAATGACAAAAATGACAAAAATGACAAAAATGACAAAAATGACAAAAATGACAAAAATGACAAAAATGACAAAAATGACAAAAATGACAAAAATGACAAAAATGACAAAAATGACAAAAATGACAAAAATGACAAAAATGACAAAAATGACAAAAATGACAAAAATGACAAAAATGACAAAAATGACAAAAATGACAAAAATGACAAAAATGACAAAAATGACAAAAATGACAAAAATGACAAAAATGACAAAAATGACAAAAATGACAAAAATGACAAAAATGACAAAAATGACAAAAATGACAAAAATGACAAAAATGACAAAAATGACAAAAATGACAAAAATGACAAAAATGACAAAAATGACAAAAATGACAAAAATGACAAAAATGACAAAAATGACAAAAATGACAAAAATGACAAAAATGACAAAAATGACAAAAATGACAAAAATGACAAAAATGACAAAAATGACAAAAATGACAAAAATGACAAAAATGACAAAAATGACAAAAATGACAAAAATGACAAAAATGACAAAAATGACAAAAATGACAAAAATGACAAAAATGACATAAATGACAAAAATGACAAAAATGACAAAAATGACAAAAATGACAAAAATGACAAAAATGACAAAAATGACAAAAATGACAAAAATGACAAAAATGACAAAAATGACATAAATGACAAAAATGACAAAAATGACAAAAATGACAAAAATGACAAAAATAACAAAAATGACAAAAATGACAAAAATGACAAAAATGACAAAAATGACAAAAATGACAAAAATGACAAAAATGACAAAAATGACAAAAATGACAAAAATGACAAAAATGACAAAAATGACAAAAATGACAAAAATGACAAAAATGACAAAAATGACAAAAATGACAAAAATGACAAAAATGACAAAAATGACAAAAATGACAAAAATGACAAAAATGACAAAAATGACAAAAATGACAAAAATGACAAAAATGACAAAAATGACAAAAATGACAAAAATGACAAAAATGACAAAAATGACAAAAATGACAAAAATGACAAAAATGACAAAAATGACAAAAATGATAAAAATGACAGGAAAGACAAAAATGACAAAAATGACAAAAATGACAAAAATGACAAAAATGACAAAAATGACAAAAATGACAAAAATGACAAAAATGACAAAAATGACAAAAATGACAAAAATGACAAAAATGACAAAAATGACAAAAATGACAAAAATGACAAAAATGACAAAAATGACAAAAATGACAAAAATGACAAAAATGACAAAAATGACAAAAATGACAAAAATGACAAAAATGACAAAAATGACAAAAATGACAAAAATGACAAAAATGACAAAAATGACAAAAATGACAAAAATGACAAAAATGACAAAAATGACAAAAATGACAAAAATGACAAAAATGACAAAAATGACAAAAATGACAAAAATGACAAAAATGACAAAAATGACAAAAATGACAAAAATGACAAAAATGACAAAAATGACAAAAATGACAAAAATGACAAAAATGACAAAAATGACAAAAATGACAAAAATGACAAAAATGACAAAAATGACAAAAATGACAAAAATGACAAAAATGACAAAAATGACAAAAATGACAAAAATGACAAAAATGACAAAAATGACAAAAATGACAAAAATGACAAAAATGACAAAAATGACAAAAATGACAAAAATGACAAAAATGACAAAAATGACAAAAATGACAAAAATGACAAAAATGACAAAAATGACAAAAATGACAAAAATGACAAAAATGACAAAAATGACAAAAATGACAAAAATGACAAAAATGACAAAAATGACAAAAATGACAAAAATGACAAAAATGACAAAAATGACAAAAATGACAAAAATGACAAAAATGACAAAAATGACAAAAATGACAAAAATGACAAAAATGACAAAAATGACAAAAATGACAAAAATGACAAAAATGACAAAAATGACAAAAATGACAAAAATGACAAAAATGACAAAAATGACAAAAATGACAAAAATGACAAAAATGACAAAAATGACAAAAATGACAAAAATGACAAAAATGACAAAAATGACAAAAATGACAAAAATGACAAAAATGACAAAAATGACAAAAATGACAAAAATGACAAAAATGACAAAAATGACAAAAATGACAAAAATGACAAAAATGACAAAAATGACAAAAATGACAAAAATGACAAAAATGACAAAAATGACAAAAATGACAAAAATGACAAAAATGACAAAAATGACAAAAATGACAAAAATGACAAAAATGACAAAAATGACAAAAATGACAAAAATGACAAAAATGACAAAAATGACAAAAATGACAAAAATGACAAAAATGACAAAAATGACAAAAATGACAAAAATGACAAAAATGACAAAAAATGACAAAAATGACAAAAATGACAAAAATGACAAAAATGACAAAAATGACAAAAATGACAAAAATGACAAAAATGACAAAAATGACAAAAATGACAAAAATGACAAAAATGACAAAAATGACAAAAATGACAAAAATGACAAAAATGACAAAAATGACAAAAATGACAAAAATGACAAAAATGACAAAAATGACAAAAATGACAAAAATGACAAAAATGACAAAAATGACAAAAATGACAAAAATGACAAAAATGACAAAAATGACAAAAATGACAAAAATGACAAAAATGACAAAAATGACAAAAATGACAAAAATGACAAAAATGACAAAATGACAAAAATGACAAAAATGACAAAAATGACAAAAATGACAAAAATGACAAAAATGACAAAATGACAAAAATGACAAAAATGACAAAAATGACAAAAATGACAAAAATGACAAAAATGACAAAATGACAAAAATGACAAAAATGACAAAAATGACAAAAATGACAAAAATGACAAAAATGACAAAAATGACAAAAATGACAAAAATGACAAAAATGACAAAAATGACAAAAATGACAAAAATGACAAAAATGACAAAAATGACAAAAATGACAAAAATGACAAAGAAAATGACAAAAATGACAAAAATGACAAAAATGACAAAAATGACAAAAATGACAAAAATGACAAAAATGACAAAAATGACAAAAATGACAAAAATGACAAAAATGACAAAAATGACAAAAATGACAAAAATGACAAAAATGACAAAAATGACAAAATGACAAAAATGACAAAAATGACAAAAATGACAAAAATGACAAAAATGACAAAAATGACAAAAATGACAAAAATGACAAAAATGACAAAAATGACAAAAATGACAAAAATGACAAAAATGACAAAAATGACAAAAATGACAAAAATGACAAAAATGACAAAAATGACAAAAATGACAAAAATGACAAAAATGACAAAAATGACAAAAATGACAAAAATGACAAAAATGACAAAAATGACAAAAATGACAAAAATGACAAAAATGACAAAAATGACAAAAATGACAAAAATGACAAAAATGACAAAAATGACAAAAATGACAAAAATGACAAAAATGACAAAAATGACAAAAATGACAAAAATGACAAAAATGACAAAAATGACAAAAATGACAAAAATGACAAAAATGACAAAAATGACAAAAATGACAAAAATGACAAAAATGACAAAAATGACAAAAATGACAAAAATGACAAAATGACAAAAATGACAAAAATGACAAAAATGACAAAAATGACAAAAATGACAAAATGACAAAAATGACAAAAATGACAAAAATGACAAAAATGACAAAAATGACAAAAATGACAAAAATGACAAAAATGACAAAAATGACAAAAATGACAAAAATGACAAAAATGACAAAAATGACAAAAATGACAAAAATGACAAAAATGACAAAAATGACAAAAATGACAAAAATGACAAAAATGACAAAAATGACAAAAATGACAAAAATGACAAAAATGACAAAAATGACAAAAATGACAAAAATGACAAAAATGACAAAAATGACAAAAATGACAAAAATGACAAAAATGACAAAAATGACAAAAATGACAAAAATGACAAAAATGACAAAAATGACAAAAATGACAAAAATGACAAAAATGACAAAAATGACAAAAATGACAAAAATGACAAAAATGACAAAAATGACAAAAATGACAAAAATGACAAAAATGACAAAATGACAAAAATGACAAAAATGACAAAAATGACAAAAATGACAAAAATGACAAAAATGACAAAAATGACAAAAATGACAAAAATGACAAAAATGACAAAAATGACAAAAATGACAAAAATGACAAAAATGACAAAAATGACAAAAATGACAAAAATGACAAAAATGACAAAAATGACAAAAATGACAAAAATGACAAAAATGACAAAAATGACAAAAATGACAAAAATGACAAAAATGACAAAAATGACAAAAATGACAAAAATGACAAAAATGACAAAAATGACAAAAAAA